>NW_020169517.1:0-3633 GCF_000988165.1 Vairimorpha ceranae
TTTTAAACGGGATAGCGCAAGCTAGTAAAAAACAAAAAACAAAGATAAAATTAAACAAATTTATATTTATTTTTTATACCCTTACGGCGGAATCTTTTAACCGAGCACCTACAGTTTTGTTATTTAGCGCTTTTACGCGTATAGGGAGATAGTTTATATATGATAAAGTCATTCCCCAACACGACAATTATTGTTTTAAATCTATAAAATGTGATTTGGTGATTTTAAAACATGTAATAAAATATGAAACTGGAGAAGACACGGGGCCTCAAAGAATTGAATTATATAAAATCATTTATTGAAATTTATTTTAACACTGCACTCATCTTTTGGGGCAAGACAAGCGGATTTTTTTTCTGCTCCTAATCTTTTTTTTCACATATTAATCCAAGATTTAGTGACTTCCTTAGTTGATATGTTTATCGACTTATCATTAATTTTTAGCTTTTCTTTTTATAGGGCTCTATGGTGACCAACAGAAGGGTTGTTTAAATAAAAATTATTAGAAAGCATATATGTTTTTAATTATTTTTAAAAATAATTGCTTACTGAAACTCTTTTAGATTAAAACGCTTTGAAGTGAGACAGTTGTGATAATAAGTATAAATGATAAGGGTAATTAAAGGCTTTGTTGGATGCAAAACGTCCAGTAGTTTCTTGTACGAACAAAACCACAATGTCTTAAACTTGTTTGTTTGTTTACATGTTTCATGTAAAACTATAAAAAGAAATCCTAAATAGATAGAAATGTCGTTTGTAAACACCTCTTCTAAGTCTTCCAGACCCAAACGGGCAAGCAATGTACCATTTCCTGAGAAGCTGTATAAAAATTATCTTTTTAAAGTTCATATTTTCAGTTTTCTTTTCTACCTGAAAAATCATTCATGACTTATTAATAATCTTTTTTCATAGAATAGGATTTTGTCTGGTTGTTTACTTATCAGCTCTAAAACATTCGTTTTTTTTAAAGAGTCTAATAGTTTTTTTAAAGATTCGTTAAATTCTCTTATAAATACTTTTATTCCATTTGAAAAACTCTTATTTATATTAATCGTGTCTTTATAGGCATTTTGTGCCGTCTGACGAATTAAGCTATATGCAGTGCGCGTAAAATCTTAAGACACCTAAAAAAAATCCGCTCGAAAAAATAAATCAGGACATAATTTAAAATTATGATTCGTATCCACGCTTTGTAATAAAAATGCTTTGGTCATTATTTTTTATTAATTCTTATTTTATAAAAGTCTAATCGGGTTTTTTAATTTTTTTGTCACAAGAGATGTGTCAAAATCTTAAGACATCCCCCCCAAAAAAAAAAAATTCGTTTTATAGAATTGTAAATAATACATTGTTTTTACTTTGTTGTAATAAATTACTGTGTGATTTTATTTTTTTAATATAAGTAAGCTACTACAAAACGTTTAAAAAAAATAATATGTCTTATTAAACACAAATTTCGAAATACAAACACATGCTTTAAATGATAATATTTGTTATTTATTGTTTTTTTGATATAGAAAAGTGATTTCAAATTTCTCCAATGTACCTCAAGTACATGATGGTTTTGATGTTTTTTTGAAAAAAATTATTTATCCTTTAATGAGCAAAGGAAAATTTTTAGGTGAGTATGAAAAAGGACAGATTGATGCTTATTTTCTAATAGAAATAAATATTAAGCAAATTGGTTTAATGTTGGACAGGATTAGAACTGCAATCAGAAATTACCTGACCTCAATGGATCTTATTAAAAGCTTAATAAAAAAGGCAGGAAAAGGGTTCTTTTCTTTTAAGGCAATAAAAAAATTCGAAGTATGGGTTCTTTAGAGCCATAACTATTTCTAAAACTAAGGCTGATTTAATTTATCAGCATAAAAATCTACTGTTTTAAGAGCAATTAAAGAAAATAATAATCTTGTTTATAAAAAAATAAGACTGAGTACGAATTTAAAGGAAGTGCATAAATTAAAAAGGGAAGATTTTGCTTTAGATAAAATTTTATGGACTCGTCAATGGCGTAAAGCTATATTTTCTGACGAAAAAAAAATTAATTTAGATGGTCCATATGGTTTTAAATATCGTTGGCATCATGTAAATAAGGATAAAATTTCATATAGTGAGCGTATAAAGAGCAAGAAGGTATTATGGTTTTGGCCTGTAAAGTTCAAGTAAACAATTGATTTTACAGATTTTAAATAATAAAATGACAGCGCTTCTTATTGTAGAATGCTTGAAACAGCTCTATTAACATTTCTTGAAAGTAAAAATAATGATTCTAATGATATAAATTGCGATTTTAATTATATTTTTCAACAAGACAATGCATCTTACCATTAAGCTCGTACAACTAAAATATGGTTTAAAAAAAATAATATTAATTGCATAAACCGACCACTATTAAGTCCAGATCTTAATCCTGTTGAAAATTTATGGGCAGATATGTCGAGAATGATATATAGAGACGGGAGACAATATAATAATACTCAAAATTTGCAATCTTCGCTATAGCAGCCCGATCAAATATTACATCCGAAATCTGTTTAAGTATGCAGTGGAATGCACAAGTGTATGATTGATGTTGTTAAAGAAAAAGGTGATAAAATCAATAAATAATCTTTTTTTTAAAAAAATTTCAAAACCATCATGTATTTGAGATACATTGAAGAAATTTAAAATCACTTTTCTAAATAAAAAAAACAATAAATAATAAATATTATTATTTTAAGCATGTGTTTGTATTTGAATTAAATGCGACATTCCGTTTAATTGTAAGATTAATTATTTTTTTAAACGATTTGTAGCAGCTTAGATTAGAAAAATAAAATCATGCAAGAGTTTATTGTAACAAAATAAAACGAATGTAATATTTACAATTCTATACAACGTATTTTTTTTTGGGGGGGGGGAATGTCTTAAGATTTTGAAACATCTCTTGTGACAAAAAAATTAAAAAACAAATTAGATCAATAAAGAACAAAATTAGATACATATTGATTTTACACTTATTATCATTACATGTTTTAAAATTTTGTCTTGTTTTATTTTTCGGGGGAATTTGTCTTTAAGTGTCTTAAGATTTTGATGCGCACTGCATATTAGCTTGACTTTTAGAAGAGAATATTTTTGTAAACCTATCTATAGATCTTTTAATACAATATAGCACACTTTATTTTACTAAATTGCTCTGTATTTTTTTCACTCCGTTCACCATCTTCTATGCTTCTTCCTCTTAATACTAAAATAGTGTTAAATATCTTATTTTTTATTCTTAAGTATTATTCTTCTTTCTTTGTTGTAATAATTTAATTATGTTTGTAAAAGTTTTAGTTATTTTCTTAGATTCTTCACTAATTTTTTTTTTAGACAAATACTGTTTGTTGCATGCGGTTATGGCTTTATGCAATTATTTCCTTATTAATTCTATAGTTTTATTTTTATTAAATTTCATTTACACACCTTGGATGTCAGTCTTAGATCGTTTTTTTTCAATCTTGACAAAACCGCCTTCGGGTTTTCTTTAAGCCATACAACACTTGATGTTTCAATGGGTTCCGAAAAAGATTTTTAAATGACATGTGCTGGAGTAAAATATAGGTTTAATAATTATAAATTATTTAAATATAGACATTTCAAATC
>NW_020169518.1:0-3625 GCF_000988165.1 Vairimorpha ceranae
TGCATATTTATCATGACTACACTGTTTAAAACTAGAATCAACTGAATTATTGTTATCATTTTCAAAATTAAACTCTTGAAAAAAACTTTTTTTATTATCATATTCACTTGGCTCCCAATTAATATAACTGCAAATCTTTTTATACCATTCATTTTCAAAATCCGGGTCGTTAATATTTTGATTATTAAATTCTGTGTAGTAATCAGTACAACGGGCTTTTAGTAGTTCAGTCAGAGATTCATTTTCTTGAACAACTGGAATACTTTCGATTTGTGTAAGCAAACATGAATCAGAATACACGTTGGTTTGTGCAGGAATATGATTATTATTAATCGAAGACAATTTTTTTTCAACTCTGTTGGTATGGGAAACATCTGTAGCACTAACAACACCATTCCAGTACTGAGACGTATTTGTGCCTACGTCCAATATTGAATAATCCTGATTAAGAAAATTTGTACTTTCCGGATTTTGAGATAGTTCTTTATTTGGCGTCAAAGAAAAGTTATGTGTTTCATAAGTATATTGATCATATGTAAGGCCACTATCTAAATTATGTTTATTAGTACTTTGATCACGTCCAGAACTTGCCCCATCTTCTGTTTGCATTTTGTCATTGCGTAATAAGTTTTCAAATGTTGAATTTTGTTGTGTATCCTCTGATGTCCTAACAGTGTTATATAAGTTTCTATGAAATCGGCTATTTGTGTAATTTATATTAGAATCGGAGATATTAGTTGTACTAATGAAAAAAACACAAAAGAACATTTTTATGGGTCAAATTTTATTTTTATTTTTTAGATAATTATGATAATTGTTGATCACAAAACGTTTAAACATTATTTTTTAAAACACATGTTTGGTTTATATTTATAACAAGTGTAAAGATTTAAATACTAAATTTTTTAAAAATATATTAAATTAAAAAAAGACACACTTTTCTAATTAAAATATCAATATTATATTAATTTTTTTTAAAAATGGTTTGTGCTTGCACCATCAAATTAATAAACTTACCTTATAAAAATAATTATCCACAATGGCGTGTTATAATTAATTAACCATTAATAACTTCAGATTTAATTGTATGTATTTAAAATAAAAAATAATGTTTTTTGCAAATTTTTTGGCTATTTATTTAATTTGCTTAATTAAATTTTGTTTTTGCGTATTTACATAAATTTAACCTGTTTTATTTTATAAAAAAATGATTACTAAACGATTTTACATATTTATATAAATTCTAACAATTTTTAACTGCCTTAAGATCAGTAATTAAAATTTGTTTCTATAAAAAATAATTTTTCTTAAACTTGAATTTTAATTTAAAAATCTAAGAAATTTAAATTTCAAGAACAAAAATACTTTGATGGTAATACAGTAGCTAAAGCATGACTACGATAATTAAGAATTCTATGCTTATTTAAATAACTGAAAAAAATAAAGTAAATTTTAGCTTGTAATAAAATTGTAAAAGTAAAATATAGCAGTTTAATTTTAGCAATAATCTTCATACATTTGTCCTGTAGCATATAAGTTTACAAAAATCACTATCTATTTATTACATTAAGTATAAAAATCTTATTGTTTTTATTATTAAGGCGTTATTACGTTTCTCTATTATTACAAATGCTAGAGGTTAAGAGTGATACTCTAGAAAATTAATTTTAATTTATGACTTTTTAAACAATTATTGAAATTTTTAGGAATAGTTAAATACAGATAATATCTTATAGGCTCTTAGTAATATCGTATTGACAAATTATTATAGAAATTTGTAAATTTTAACAAACAAACTACATTTTTGATAGTTTAGCAAAATAAGCATGAACTTGTGATACAACATTGCAATAGTTTCATAAATATTTTTTTGATACTTCATAAAAAGCTTACAGGTTTATACAAATTATAGAGTTAGCTGTTTGGTTCTAGTATTATACCAGGAAGCTTTTTAAAGGCTTATACCCTGTAAGAATGCAACTTTCTACGCCTTTATAAAATTTTTATTTATTATTTTTCGTGGGTTATTTCTTTAAAATCGTTGCAAGCTGTTGGTTAATCCTAGATGGATTTCAATTTTTTGATTAGAATTTAACAGATTTAAAGACGCAAACCCTTCTTCACCACCATATACCAGACCAATATCTCCTTGCCTTCTATAGTCAAAAAAATTCTTTCTAAGGTTTTCAGTACTATTGATTAGACGTATGCTTCTTTCCTTGTTGTGTTCTCAGATTGTTTCTTATGTTTCTCATGATAATTGTTTACCACGTCATCCTTGTTATTACTGAAATGAGATATTAAAAAGTATTTACAGGAAAATAATTCATAGTATTAAAAGTAAGGAAAAAAAACTTACAAAAAATTATGTGGTAAATTATTCAACACAGTTAAAATCACATCAACACATTTTGAATGTAAGTTCTCAATTAACAAAT
This sequence comes from Vairimorpha ceranae, assembly GCF_000988165.1. Lineage (NCBI taxonomy): Eukaryota > Fungi > Microsporidia > Nosematidae > Vairimorpha > Vairimorpha ceranae. The sequence goes on from NW_020169518.1 coordinate 2,439, forward strand.
ATGCAGTAAATATTTAGAAAATAAAAAATCTTTATAATTTTAATGATACAAGTGACAAAAGTATAACTTACAGTTAGTCTAATACTATTTAAAGGTTAAAAGTCATCCAAACTACAATTAATAAAAAAAACGACAAATCATTGACAAAATTTATTAAACTTATAGATAAGAAGTTTTTATCGGTCGTAAAAAAAAATTATAGTCACTTTTTGAAAAATTTAATATAAATAAGTCTCGTTAAAATTTTAGTATATTTATATAATTTCATTAAAAATAATAATATTTCATGGTGATATTGGGGTGCACTAGCGGGTTGCAACCAGAATGTAGATATTTCTCTAAGACACTTCTAACATGATCATCTTTTCAACTAGTCTCCCCAAAACACTGAGAAGCCTTTTTGAAGTTAAAGGCGTGGTATAATACCACATTATGGTCGAAAGACCATGAACAAATTAAATTTATAATTTGTTCATAAAGTGAAATTTTATCATTTGTAACACTGACTAAACATTTTTCAATGTGATTGTTGACTTTTAAGGAGAAAAAGTATTTAAAGAAAAATTATAAATAAAACATGTTCAGTAAAAATCATTTAAATTATTTTAACCACAGGACCTAGAAGCGGTTCTCAGCCCATAAAGACCGGGCTAATAATAACACACCTATCAATAATGTGTTAAAAGAATATTTTAGGATTAACACCATTCCATGGACTCACATCAAAAAGATTTATTGAGATGCCTTTTTGTGTTACTCATTTTTATTAATAAAATTTCTATATTTTTATTTTCATGTTTTAAAAGGAACAAACCATATCCCCTTAAATCCGTCTCAACCCATTAAACTTGTTTCAGGTTTTTATTGGTTCATTAACATGTTGTATATGTTATACCACAGATATAAATATCGAAAAAAATTATATAATAATATTTTCCATAATTTGTACTGTCACAAAATTGTGATATGGTATGTTTTCACTCAACATCATAAACTGCAAAAAGAAACTTTTTATTTGTTTAAAAGGAAGAGTAAGAAAAAATTTTCAAGAATATAGCACTTGGAAGAACAGAAAACTAGTTAAAATAAATAAATAATTTAGTATTGATAAAATGTAAATCATTTTTGGAAAAAATCTTATTCGGGGGTTATAATTGAAAATTTACGATATTATTTAGACAATAATA
>NW_020169519.1:0-3605 GCF_000988165.1 Vairimorpha ceranae
AATTAATTTTTAAAATTTAATTAAATTTATTTCTATGTATTTACTACTAGCGCTCCATAGATGTCTAATTAAACAAATCTATATTAAATACAATTTTACTTATATTTCACTAATAAATTAAATATGTAGCAGGTGTTTTTAGCATTTACAATATATTCTATTAAATTTTATTTATGTTTACTCAATATAATAGAAAATTTTTAGTACGCTCAATATTTATTTGTAAACTTTATAATTTTAATTGGTTGCTTTGTCGACACTTCTTCTAAAGCCACAAATATTTAGTAAAACGTTTACTAAAATTAATTAAATAAACCACAAATGTTTTTATTATAATAATAAACAAAATTATATACTCAAAGTAACTTGTATTTATATTTTTATTTATTGTAAAACATACACACAAATTATTTGCCCTTTTTGCACACCCTTTTTACACAGAATAGGGGTTAAAAAATTAATTTTTAAAAAGCTACATCGACTACATTTTTTTTTAAATAACCCCTATAAAATTAATGAAGAACAAAAATATTCCATTCAATGAGTCTATAGAATATATCAATAGAATTTATAAATTTGACAGTCTTAGTAACATTCTAAATCATCTGATAAACGTCAAGAAGAAATTAAAAGAAAGCAAGTATCCTTATGTTAGAAATTTTATTAATCGTTTAAAAGGCCATTCTGATGCCATCAATTTACTAGATGTCCTTTTATTTTCAATGATGTATAAGGTTAGAATAACATGGAAGAAAGAGTATTGTTACTTAAATATTTGGTTTTCTTTAGCTGTTAATGATTCATCATTGAATGTAAACGAATTGGTCACTGATAATTTTACTATAAAAATGATAAGTGAGGGTAATTCTAGATTTAACGTTGAACATTTATATAATCCTATTTATCAAATTTCTAAAACTTTCTTCTACGATACTTCTTTTTCTAGTGATAATTATCTAAAAAAACACCCAATTGGTTTTGTAAAAAAACCCAGGATTACAAATGAAAAATTTGCATCGATGGCTCTAGATAGTGCTGTTTCATTAATTACTACATATGATATTGATGCCATTGTGGGCATTGTTGATAAAAAGTCTTTGTGTAATAGTATACGTGGTTCATTTAACCTAAATTTTACTGCATTGAAAAATGCATTTACAAAACTTTTACTGACAAAAAGATATCTGTTTTATCATAAAAACTCTGTTTATAATATAAAAAATTGCTCGTTTATTTATCTTGGATTCTTTTCATTAAAACTCGGAGATCTGAATTTATTCATTATATCAACGAAAAGTGATACCACACAAGATAAATATGATAAATTGTATTCTATTTTTAAATCTTTTAAAAGTTATGATAGCACTAAAGTAGACGATAAAAGGGTCTTTTGTGCTAAACAAATAGTAGTTAATGAACCAGATAAAAAAATAACAGGTATCATTACAGAAGAAAATATCCACTGCTTTTTTACATATTTATATGATTCGTGCAAAAGAAAACCTATCTTTTTTGTAGAAGTTTTAGGCAATAAGTCTAAAACTCAATCGAGCCATTATTTGTTGTTGCTAAAAGAATTACAAGCACAATTATGTATTGAAAATTTACCTTTTTTAAAAATCGACCTTTGCATTGAAAAAAGTTCTAAAGAACCCTTTTTAACTTGTGCAAGCGAGGTGATATTGAATAAGTTGGGATATAAATTTACCCACAAGATTTTGTTTAGTAACTTGATAGGTAACTGCCACCACAATAATCTAACAAAGAAAAAAGAACAATATATTTATACGAACAGCTTTATTGACAAAATAAACTTCTATAGCTCAATAGAGGATATCACCAAAAAATGTAGAAACAATACATTTTTACCAGAGGTAAGTATGGCTTTTTTGGATATGTCACTTTTAACTGTATGTAGTAAAAAGCTGAATAAAGTAGAGAAGAAAAGAATCGATTTTAGAAATATGATAAACAACTTCAGTGTCGTACCGATAAGTTATAGACAAGAAGTAAGAATATCGCCAGTCTTTTTTCTTGAAATTATTAATACAATTGACTCAAGTTATCTAGAAGCATTTAATTTTATCCCAGTTCAACGTGTTAATGATATTTTAAAAAGTATTACAACTTCATATTTAATTCAATTTGTACCTCCTAAAACTGATTTTGATCTTTTCAGATTTATTTTATATGAGTTTTGTTATAATAACATTTTTTTAAAGGGAGAACAAGATACCAGAAGACGTTAAACCTAGCATACAAAAATACTACTCTTTACATCAAGACTCGGTGTTTGAAGATATTGATTTCACAATAACTGTTGATTATAATATTAGTAAAAGAACAATACAATATTTTATATGGGACTTGTACCTGTATAAAAAAACGGAGAATAGTATATGGTCATGTATAATTGGTTGTGCTTCTGTGAAAGAATGTTTAAAACTTATTTTTAAGCAACTGATTATAGATTTTAATAAGCTCTTTGACCTGGACGTAGAACGTTTAGATAATTCCATTTCAACTAATAATATTTATGTAAACGGATCCGTTAATATTAATACTATTGTCGCTAATATTTTTAGAACTAAAAATTCGTCTATATGTAAACAAATGTATAAAATAATGTTTGAAATAGCTTGTAGACTTTTTGAAATTAATGATAAAGACATTATTGAATTGTTTGTTGCGGAAAATATAATATATATGTTTGATCTAAAAAACAGATCCCGTAAGCCTGGTTTAGTACGAATTCTATATGACGACGATAAATCGACTCATAATGATAGCCAGGATTGCGCTATAAAAATTTCTAATTTGGTAACAGAATTAAAAACAGAATTACAAAAGTATCACTATTCTAAAATTTTAGTATATTCCGATGATGACAGAACCAAACTAGCATTTTTAATAGGCTACAAATTTTATAACAAATGTGAATGGCATCAAATATACGATTCTTGTTTTTTAGGCGTCGTGGGATTTTTTAATGAAGGTAGTATGCAAAACTTTTTAAAGAATGCAACCAGATTTAATAATTCGGAAAAAAAAAAAAATAAAGCAAGAGAGTTAATTAGGGCTGCCTACAATTTTTATCCAGACCACATTACCTGTGAGGAGTTGCTAGATGTTTTACCTAATTATTATGATAATTGTCCAGAGTTGTCGTCAGATTTTAGAGATAACTATCATTTAGTTTATGAACATCAAAAAAAAAATTATAAGGAGATAAACAGAAAAGAATTTTTACAATCTTTAAATATAACTTTTAAGTGTGATGTTAATGAATCAGATTGTGCTTTACCAGGAGAAAATATACAACCTGATTATGCTTTACCCGAGGAAAATATACAATTTGATTGTGCTTCACCAGAGAATAACATTCAATTGAACTTAGAAGATAATGATTATGATTATACATATAATTTAGATGACATTTATATGAATGAAACAGGTTTGACAAATGATGAAATGTTATCAAATAATTTAAATGAAGATGAAAAATCCAATTCAATGGTTTTAAGTAATAGTCTTAATGTCGAAGGATTTGCTGGTTCATCAAATGTGATATGTTCAATTAATAACAAAAATCTGCTATATCGTAA
>NW_020169520.1:0-3569 GCF_000988165.1 Vairimorpha ceranae
CTTTTTAGAAGTAATTGTACACAATACACATATTATTTGGAAGTTAAATAATATTGAAAAAAAGTTTAAATATGATTTTTTTGTCATCGCTTGCAAAGCAGCTTCTTTGTTATGACAAAAAAATTTAAAATAATAAAGTACATTATTGTGTAAAAAATGAATAAATGTAATCGATGTGTCAAATGTAACAGAAATGGAATTAAATCAAAACAAATCATTACTATATAATATGCACTAAATTTTTGCATCCAGGAATTCGTTTTAGGAATTATTATAAAAATAATACTTGAATAAGTTTTTTCAATGACACGACATTTTATTTACTTGAAAATTTAAATTTTTAAAAAACATCATCACAAAAAATTAATCTAAAAAATTCAAAGGTTATTATTTGCATAAAGCTGATCTCTAAATGTTAATATGTTATTTAAAACATTGCGGAAAATTCGTCATTTGTTCTTTTTTGTAAAATTTTATAGCGTCAAAATTCAACATTTGATTTTTGAACTCCAATTTTTAAGCAGAAAAATCTATTGTTTTGCTATAAAGAGTTAAGCTAAAAAATTATTAAATGTACAAATAATAAATCAAGTCTAAATTATCTTATTACACATTTATTTTTGCCAAACAAATGCTACTTAGTTACATTTTTCAAATTTTTACTTATGTAAATAGCAAGTGACTGTGTGCTGTACCTAAAGAAAGATCTTTTTTCACTAGGAGCATGTCAAACAGTGTATATGGTTATTTATAAAAATTATACACTTAAACTATATGTTTGTAATATTCAAACTTAAATTTTATTGCATTTATCTAAAGTCTCTATATTTTAAAAATAACATAAAAAAAATGCAGTGTTCAATTCTCTACTTTCTCTAGACATTTATGGTTGTATATGAGTCTGATTTTTTAATTAACTACATAGTTTCTTTGTTAATTATAATGTTTAGCATTTATCAGAAAGAAAAAATATAAAAATATATTTCATCTCAATTTTTAAAAAACTTTGTAGATCTATCATATTCTTTCGATTTGTAAAATAGATAAATGTTATAAATTTATGCAGAAAGGGAATATATTTTTTATAGCTTTGCATTAATTTTATAATTTAATATTTAAACTGTGTTACAAATAGTACTGGCAGATTGTAAATATTTCAAAAGCTGCACAAAAATGATAATATTTTTAAAAACTACATTTACTTTTACCCAGTTATTATAACATGCTATTTTAAACAAAACATGAAAATTATTTAAAATAAATTTTTAATTATATAAAATAAAAGATTTAATTTTAATGACAGATAAAACTTTAAAAATATTACTTAAATTATAATTTTACTTAAATTGTGTAAAGTTTTAAAAATTAATTATACGACCTTAAAAAATTTAAAAGCTATATTTTTTGTTCTGATATTTTTATACAAAAAACAAATATATTTTTTTTATTTGTTAGTTTTATTTTTAATAGTAAGTCTTTTGTTTTGCGAAAATTTAGAAGATTTACTTAGGAAAAACTTGCAGAGGAAAATTTTAAACCAATGAGTGCTAACTTTTTTCAAAATAATTATAGCATTGCTTATACGATTAGTTTCGAAGATATGCAATTTTATTGTACAAGAAATACGATTGATCATGGTAAAATGAATGTTATCTTGTTTTTTATCACTGGTCTTATAATGGCTATGATCCTTTATCATACTTAAAAAGTGAAGTTATTAATGATTTTTAATTTTGCAAATGTGATAAGGAAAGGTCTTATATGCAGTTAAAGGGGTCTAATTTATATGATATAAAATTTCACAATCTTTGTCAGGTAATATTAGAATAACTAAAATCAGAACATTCATCTTTAGATATAATTCCAAATTTTAATCTTTTAACTAAAAATATATCGAATTGTAATTTATTAGTTTTGGATAAAGATTATCAGCCTGTATTTCATATTCAATGTATTAAAGATGGTATAATATGTACAATAAAAATACAAGGGAAAGATATAAATCTAGTAGATCATTTAAAAAATAATTTATTGCAAATAATAAAATATAAAAAGAAACGAAAAAAATTTTAAAAGTATTTTGATAATTTTGAATTTGTTAAGTTTAAGAATCTAAATAGAATTTATGATATTTCTAAAATCAATAAATCAATAAAGCTTTGTGGAATAAAAAACAAATATATAACTATAAATAAGTCTTACATTGTCAACGGAAAAAATAATTGCGAGTTGGAACTAAATCAAGAGCCCAAAGATATTCGTGTCAAATCTGAAAAATTATTGATAAATTTTCAAATATTGTCTCGGCCAAAGCATGTGCAATAATGATTTTGTTTAATGCACTTTCAAGGGATACCATTGGAGCTATTGTTGATGGGATTACTAGTGATACATCTAGTTTTATTACAAAGCATTAATATTGTGGTTAAAAGAGAATACACCAAGGTTACCTATAGAAATTAATAATGAAGCCAACAACGAGTATTTAAAATATAAATCATTGATTTTTAAAAAAGAATTACCCTCTGAAGAAGCAGAAAAAATCAAACCGTTTTATAATATTTTAGCAAAATGTGAGCTTATTACTGTTAGTAACATGAACGAATTGTTCTATGCATTTATTATTTGCAAAGCCTATGCAGAGAATTACTATCCTGGACTTTTGATTAACAATCCTTTTATACGTAATATAAAAGAATTTTTGGCATTAATCAATCACCTTTGAATGTACTAGAAATATTTTATACATTATTTAAAGATTATAAAAAATCATTAAATGCTATTAATCTTAAAGGAGAAAATTTAGTTTATGGTATTATAATAAAAGAAACAGGGGAAAGATTAAAAAATAAAAAGTAGATAAACTTAATAAATTTTTAAGATTAAATGCATTGTTATATTTTATTAAACTCCAATTATAGTAAACACTAACATGGGGCGATACCAACAATAGAGTTGTCTAGTGATGGCTGTGGCCTAGAGGCTAAAAGACTATTAGAAGAGTTGGAAATTATTATGCATGCATTTGACATTGAGATGGTCGAAAATGAGTTTTGAAGAAAAGAGATTTTTGAAAAGCAAGCAGAGCATTAAAAGTTTATATGGTACGAAATTTAATTACAGAAGAAAAGTTAAAAGAGCTACTAAAAAATTGATTCTGAAAATTAGATGAAGAAGAGGGAGAAAAAAAGAATAAAAAATATTCAAGAGCTGCCAAAAAAGATTTTAAATACGTTTATAAAAGCAATGCCTATAAATAAAAGTGGAGAAAGAACTGCAGCTGTAAAATGTTTTTTTCTGTGATAAAGTAGGATATAGGGCGAGAAATTGTTATTCCAGAAGGGCTAAGAAAGTGTTCTTAAAGATTTATAATAAAATTGATTTAAGTTTTTAATGTGACAGTGTATCAGAAATAACGACTAATAGAGGTTATTAAAGGACCGATACGGGAGGAAGAAAACTTAAAGCACAAGAAAAAATATATGTGAGCAAAGGTGATTATAAAAGGAAGAAATTGAATTTAGAGGAGTATGTAAAGAAATTTAAGGAAGTTTTAAGGGAAGATACGA
>NW_020169521.1:0-3547 GCF_000988165.1 Vairimorpha ceranae
ACCCCCGTGCTACTCTAAAGCGAAAATGGTATAATTTAAGAGGCCAGGAAATTTATGATCTCTTCTCTTTCTGAGTTTGTCAATTTAATATACATAGGGGTTAAAAAAATTGGTAAAAATCTAATTTTTACTAAATTGTAAACAGGGGAGGGGGGGTATTGAAATATTTTTATTTATTACAAACATATTAGATATTTACAGATCTTCTATAGGAGCTGGGCACCATGACACAGTCACCACGGTGTACAGTTCCTATAGACTGTGACAAAACATTTTCGTCAAAAATATCTAGTATAGTCAGAACTTTTCTGTTAGAAACAAGCTTTAGAACAAAGTTTATGCGATTTTTCCCTTCTACACCCCCTACTAACCATTGTACATTGGGTATGTTGTCTAAGGTACTAGATGGGTTGGGTATTAACTCCTAATTATAGATAGCGGTTTCGTCAAACTTCACCCCAATACATTCTTCACCCATTTTAACCATTTCTTGCTCTTGTTCAGATATTACTTGCAAAATCAAATCTTTGATTTTAATATAGGTAGTCTCCGAACAATCGCAGAAATCAATGTCCCGTGCTAGGGTATAATCATATACCCAGCAATACATTTCCCTAAAAATTTTTACAAATTCTATATTCGAGATGGCCATTGTAAACCCCTTCTTTAGGCTTGCCTTAGAAGAACACCCGTAAGCATACCTGTCCATATACGGGTAGCCTTAATAATCCCCATTTTATTATCACATCTTACACCATTTTTTTCTTTTTTAAAGAATTAAATTCCAAAAAAAATTCTATAGTTTTGGTATTTTTTAGAAAAAATGCTTCAGTAAATTTAAAGCACAAAATTTTCTTTTTTAGATTTTCCATAATAGGGCTTAAAAAGTAATTCTTTTTTTTTTTACCTTTATCCCATTTTTCCACCCACCCTCCGAATAACTACGTTCGCTTTAAAAAAATTGCATGTAGTTATTTGGAGAGTGGGAGGTAAGATGGAGTAGCGGATTAGATTTAATTTGAAATTTGTTGTGGTCAACCGGTTGATTTGCTAAATAGCGTATATTTATTCTCTTTTTCATCCCCTTCTCGTTTTTCGCATATTTATGTAAATATGCGAAACTCCGTTTATAGTGAGACCTACCGGTTTCACATTCTAAAACGGTCCCTGGAGTGATTCATTCTTGTTGAGCCTCATAGGCGCCAACAAATATTATTTTAAGGCAGCTAATTAATGGATGGCCATATCATTTTTGATTAACATGTATCTTACTAAATAAAGATTGATTAAACTTCTTGCTCTTCATCTATACAATATAATGTTTTTTTTAATGCAGACCAAGTACTTCCAATGGTATTTCTATGTATCCGGTCTCGGGATCCTTACAAATCTCTTATAATATACTGTTTGATGATTAAAGCCTTGTTCATTTTAACTATTATACCCTTTGCAACAATCACTAAAAATAGTTAAACCAAGCTTTACGAAATTTTTAATTCTTAATTTCAATGTTGACATGGTTCTCTCATCAACCTAAAATAATAGGATCAGTGCGGTTATTTCCCCCCGGGGGGAATAACTGCGGTATAATTTTTTTTTATTTTTTACCCTCATATGAGAAGAAGTTTTTTTAGGAGACAATTTTGCCAATTATTGGTACTGATATAAATTTTACTATCAATTTTCTCAAATCCACTGGATTGATCAAAAGGAGCATGTGTTGTGTATATTGCTCTAGAGGTATGGATTGGCGAGCTTGTAGTAAGACCAAAGACAAATTTGTTTGGAAGTGCGGAAACAAACAATGTCTTAAGTTTAAAACTACACTTTTAATCAGAAACAATTTGATTTTTTAAAAAACACGAATTGATTTACAAATGGGAGTATACGCCATTACCATAAGAGCATAAACACTTCGCATAAAAACATTGACGTTTTAAAGGAACAGGACACGATAAGGTAACCGGCATATGCAGAAGTTTTAAATATGCATGTGTAGAGTTCTTTTTTAGAAATTCGATTTCCTTTGGCGGTCCTGTCATTATATGCCAAATTGATGAAAGTTTGTTATTTCACAAGCAAAAATATCATAGGGAACGAACGTCAAAACATCAAATTTGGATCTTTGGAATAGTTGATGCAAGTTATGTACCGGCAAGGAGATACATAAAGATTGTAGCTTGAATAGACAAAACCGCGCTCTTTTATACTATTCGAAGAATATGTTTGCCTTGTACGATTATTTATTCAGATAAGTGGGCTGCATATAGGGATATTACAGGCTTAGGTTTTCAACATTATACAGTAAACCGTTCTTTAAATTTCGTTAATTCTGATTACGATGTCCATACGCAACATATTAAATCGTATTGGAATAAGAATAAAAATTATATTAAAAAAATAAAGGTGCTAAAAAGGAAGACTTAAATTAATGTCTTGCTGAATATATGTGGCGCGAAAGATTTAGAAATAACGAATTTTACAAAATATTAGAATGTTTGACTATAATGAATGAAAATAATTAAATTTCTTTATTGTTTTTTTTCTCAGGGGAAATAACCGCAGTATCAACTTCCAGGGGCAATAACCGCACTGATCCGTGACCTATAGAAATTGTATAAAGCAAAATGTCAACAATAACTGTCGTAGAGATATAAATGTTCTAATTATTTTTAACCCCAATTTCATCATGCCTGAAACTAAAGAAATAAATAATCTTAACGTTAATAACGATTTTGAAACGATTATTCGTTTTTCTTGAAGATTTGTTATTGATAAAAATATGTAATAAAAAGTGCTGACGAAAAAATCGAAGCATATTGTTTAATAAATGGTATAATTTTTTTTACTATTAAAAGTAAATTTTTATTTTTTTTATTTTGTCAACCCAATAAGGGAGTGCAACCCAAAATTTTACAAAAAGAAGGGTTAAAAAATAAATATTTAGATTTAGACTTTATATATATATTGACCAGCTCCGCTATCCAATTGAAAAAAGATCAAAAATATAATGTTTGTTCACCATTTTAAATGGATATTATGCGCCTTTGTGTAAGTACTTATTTTTTTATTTTTAATTACAAATCGGCTCTTTTTATTATAAAAAAAAATTGATATAGACATCTTGTATAAGATTTACAATAACTAAATAAAATCAAAAAAAAATGTACAACAACACTGTTCCGCGTGTCACTATCTTTATTCTTTAAAGATAATGGTTTGGTTACAGATGATATAGATTTCTTATTTAACATTATTCATTTATTAAACTTGCTTATACTTTTATTCTAACTCTGTAACCCTTGTGGTTTATAAGGCTAATTTTGAGTCCGATCCCCCTAATTTATATAAATAATTTTTTTGAAAAAAATAACAAAATCTCAAAGAAATAATTTAATTAAAATCAGAAAGCAATCTTTTTTATGATTTTTTAAAGCATAAAACGGAGCAAATATGGTAAAGTTGATTTTTTTGTGCGACATCGTATTGGTGTTTGCTGTTTGATAGCTGCCCAATTTCCCTCGATAGTGTTGGTATGAACACTAGT
>NW_020169522.1:0-3527 GCF_000988165.1 Vairimorpha ceranae
CATGCTTTACATTCTAAATAAGAAAGCAATAAATTTTTAGATCGTAGAATATTAATGACATTTTCAGTATTCATTTGACGAATTCTCATCAACCGTTCAAATCTTGTTTGTTGTCTTCTCATTTAAGGGGTAAAAAATATAAAAAATAAATCTGGTCTAATATCTGCCCTTTAGGGCAGATATTAGACCAGATCCAAACATTTTTCTAGAATTGAGTTTAATGTTTAAAAGTTCATTATTTTGAAGAAAAAATCAAAAAAAACTTAATTGTGCTGGTGTCCCTGGCATAAGGGCTATAAAAAAATAAAATTTTGAGAAAAACCCTCTACTCAAAGATAGATGAAAAATTTTGGATCACGCACATTTTCTGCCCCCGGAGGGGGCAGAAAATGTGTATAATTATTTTTTTGAAAATAGCCCTTAAAATGAAGAATTGTGCATCTTAAATTGATTAGCTTTTAAGAATTGGGGCTTTTGATGTTGATACTATTCTAAATATTTTACGAACCCAAACACTTTTGGCTAACAGTTTAAGGCGTCTTTGTTGTTCTGAAGAAATGATAGAAAGGAGAAAAGAAGACACTTTTGATGGGAGGGCTTGGGTATGCAACAACATAATATGCTCAAAACATAAAACAAATCCAAGTATACGTTATAATTCTTTTTTTAGCACTTTAATTTGAGTATAGCAGATGTTTGACATTGATCATTCTTTGGATTGAAGATGAGAGTATTACAAAAATTACTCGAAATTATGGTATACACAGAAACACTGTCAGCAAATTTTTTTTAAAGCTTCAAGAATTTTTCGCTACACATCTTCAAGATAAACTCATATGCTTGGATGGTCAAAGAATAATTTGCCAGACTGATGAATCTCTGTTTTCTCATAGGCAAAAATATAACGTTGGACGTGTTCCAAACACACAAATTTGGGTCTTTGGTATCGTTTATACAAGCTTTAAACCCGCTTTAGGCTACATGCAAATTGTAGATAATAGATCTAGCGTGACTCTTTTGTCAATTATTGATAAAATTTGATTGCCAGGAACTATATACACAGGGTTGAATCGGCAGCACAAGGAACATTGACAAGATTTTAGGCTATGAACATTTAATAGTAAATCATTCACTAAATTTTGTAAATCCAACAAGTGGTCCGCATACACAATATGGTGAATCATATTGGGCTAGGCAGAAACTTAAAATCAAAAAAATGAAAGGCTGTAGACGTGAACGGTTATCCTTATTGTTATCTGAATTTGTATAAAAAGGTTTTTATTGTAGTATTAAGTTAGTTATATTAATAAGTTTGTTGAGTTTATATTTAAAGTTATCATTTCCTAAATTATTTAATCCTTTGTTGTTTTTAGAACATGATAATTTTCAACAAAAATGTTCAAATACAAATTTATGTAAATACTCTTTATGATCTTTTTAATCTATGTGTGCATATTCTGTAGTTAAAATAATTTTTTTCCTTTTAGCTGCCTTCGTCGTTTTAATGTTTAGGGCAGAAAATGTACATTATCTCAAATTTTGGCGCTACTTCATCTTTTCACCCCCACCCAATAACTACGTACAGAATTTTTTAAAGTGAACGTAGTTATTTGGAGGGGGAGGAAAGAAGAATTAAGGGTAAAAAAAGAATTATTTTTTAACCCCTATTATAGAAAATCTAAAAGTGAAAATTTTAAATTTAACGATGTTATATTACTTGAGAATTTTAAAAACTAAGAATTAATTTTAAAATACAATTTAATCAAAACAGAAATCCCTTGTGTTAAATGTGATGAAAGAATTAAGATTATAATGGCTGCCACGTATATAGATGGGTATGCTTACAGATGCTCTTCTAAGACATGCAGATCCAATGCAAGCCTAAAGAAGGGATCTAAAATGGCCTCCCCGAATATAGAACTTGTAAAAATTCTAAGGCGGGTGTATTGCTGGGTATATGATTATATCCTAGCGCGCGCAGGCCATTGATTTCTGCGATTGTTCGAAGACTAGCTATATTAAAATCAAAGATTTGATTTTGCAATTAATTTCTGTTTAAGAGTCGGAAATGGTTAAATGGGTGGAGAAGGTAAAAGAGTGCAGTTTGACAAAACTTCTATTTGTAATGGGGAGTTAAAATCGAACCTTTCTAGTAATCTAGACAACAAACCTTATGTACAATGGTTAGTAGGGGGAGCAGAAGAGGGAAATTGTAGGACTTTTGTTCTAAAGCTTGTTCCTAACAGAAAAGTTCCGACTATACTAGATATGTTCAAAGAATATGTTGTACCCGGATCTATCATTGTTACTGGTGGTTATCCGTCTTGCCCCGGGGCCGTTGCTAAATTTGGATCTTGCCATGAAGTGGTAAACCACTCTGTTGGGTATTAAATGCTTAAGGAGTACATACGAACTAAATTGAAAACCCGTGGTCTTATCTTAAGCATGCTTACCGAAAACGTGGCGGTATTAATAAAGGGGGAATTGGTTTTTTTAAATGAATGGAAATGGAGAAAAAAAAATATCTAAAATAGTGATAACAAAACGTTAAGGATAGCCTTTTTTAAATCAAAAAAAAATGGTTAAATTAATTATTTTAAACCAATAATCTTTTAAATAAATATTTTAATTTTTTGCAATACTGAGGGGGGAGGTGGAAAGATGGAGTAGCGCAAAAAATTTTATTATACTCTCTATAGGTTTATATATAGTCATAATTCGATCTGTGCTTGTGTGGTTTATTTTTGATAATTCCTTTTTCTTTTAAAACTAAGAAGTGATTTAAAATTTAAAAAAAATCTGGCCTATAAAATGAAAATAACAATTAATGATGAAATTTTTAGCGATGGAGAAAAAATATTAGATTTTTTATAAACAACTGTGTTATTGAAGAAGTAATATATTTTAATGGTTGCAGTGCTCCTTGTAAAATAAAATTATTAAATGTAAATAGTAACAAAATTATATATAGGTGTACGAGGCGTGGGTGACATAGGCGGCATTTTTTTATTCAATTTTTTCTTTAACTAAAAAACGCACGGTTCCAAAATCATCTGGTAACTTTTAACCCCTAAAATAAAAAAATAAAGAAAAATTTTTAATCAAATTTTCAATTAAAACTAAAAACTATTTTTTTTAAAAATTCAACGCTGTAATTTTCACCATAGTTTTTTAAAGTATCTTTCGTTTTTTTATCAGTTTCTATAAAAATACTAGTATCATCATATAAAGATCCCAAAGGCTTATTTTCGCCAACACTTTGTTCAATAATTAATTCTTTTACGATAAGATAAAAAGAAGACTATTTAGTTCTTACCAAGCTAATTAAATGCCAGTGAAATCCTTCAGTACTATTTGTAGTTCTTGGGATATTTTTTATTGTTCTTTCAAACATGTTTCAAAATTCTATACTTTTATTACTGTTATCAAATTTTAAGTATTCAGTTTGAAAGCATTCAAGAAGTCTTAAAACTTTCCATGATTTTTCATTAGTAAAGTATTTTTTAAGGCGAGCAGAAACAGCCAAT
>NW_020169523.1:0-3500 GCF_000988165.1 Vairimorpha ceranae
AACATGTTTATTAAAGAAATAGTAGAGTATTTCTTATCTTTTAATTTAACTGTTAACCTGCAACGGGAAAATATTAACCTTGCTTATTATGAATGTGAAAATATGACACAGAGATTTAAAAATATTTCACAAGCTATCCAACTGGAATGTATTGTAATAATTATAAAAATGCTAATTGAAAGATTAAAATACTCTCACAATATTTCATTTAAGAAAAATCGTAATTTACAAAAGTTTTTTAATTCTGTGGCACACTTATCTTCTGATATTGAATGGCTAATTTCTCCTCTAAAAAATATTATGGATGGTATTGATAAAAATTATGAACATATAAAGCTTAATTAAAATATGTTATATAGTGATGGCTGAAAAGACTTTTTTTATTTTTAAATAAAACTTACATTTGTACTATTTTATAACAAATTAAAAAAAAATACAATTTTTTTACTCAATATAAAAATTACAGACGAAAAAAAACAAATACATCTTTGTTTGTAGAGCAAAACTTATTTGACTTAAACAGTAAATATAGCTGTGGAATCTTCCACATGCTTAAAATTTAAATTTCTTAAAATAAGAATTTTTGTAATGTTTAAAAAAATAGAGCCCTAACCTATAGAGGACCAAGACATATTATTTTTTTGAATAAAAAGTATAACAAAAACAATAAATCATTTATTTATCGAAGAGAAGGCTATTAAGGACCTATAGTAAAAAATATTTTTAAATTATATTTTAAAAACGAAATAGTTCCGGATAAACACACGCCAATTTGAATTTAAAGACTCAGAAAGAAGAGATAAGAAATTAAAGATGCAAAGATAGTAATAGTTTTTTAGAATTAGAAAAATAAATATCACTTACTGAAGTTAAAAAAAAAAATAAGGAAAATAGTAGATATTCGATCAGAACTGACACAAAAAAAATTGGATCAGTTTGAAGTGATAGCCATAACAAATAAATGGACGGATGAACAAATAATCTTAATTTATCCGGGGTTATTTGTGGATGAAACGAAAAAAGAATTACTAAAAACTTCTTATATTAGTTTAAGAAATTTCTTATAAAATATAATATATCCAAGTGAGCGAAAAAGACAAATTATGAGAGAATTGGATAGCAATAGTTAGACTAAGTTTCTGAGTATAAAGGAGTATAAGAAAAAGATAGAAAAAAGAATAACGAAATGTAGTCATGTGTTTGGATTAAAAGAAAAGAAAAGGTCAATAAAATTTGAAGAAATTATTATTAAAAAATTGGGAGATTTTACACATCTTGAACTTACAAATTTTAACTTAACTAATAATAGTGTTAGTGATTCTTTTAAACATTTGCTCATATTAGAATGCGAGTTGGTGGCTAAAATGCCTAAAGAAAAATATGTAAACTAACTGCGGCTGTCATCTAGGAAAAACGAATCTTAATAAAAGGTGCAGTGTTTATTAAAACAAATATAGTTATGATACAAGACACTGCTGTATGCTGAAAGATTAAATCAGAAAAAATATGATAATTTAATTATTAGTTTGAGAAGTTGAAGAAATTATTGCTAAAGGTAAATTTAAAGATAAATTAACTGAGATATTTATAGATAGCGGGTCAAAAAGAAACTACATAAGTAGGAATACGGTAGAAACCATGAAATCAACTATAAAAGATTGCGAACCGATTAAGACAGTATTTGGAAATGGTAACATTAAAGAGTTTAGTGAGATCGTAAGTACTAAACTAAGTCTAAATTGAACTTGTCATGCTCTAAGCGCATAACCAAAGCTTTACAATCGAACGATTATAACAACTCTGGTTAATGTTATTGGTTCTTTCTACAACCAATAGGCTTTCACACTGATATAAATAGTTTTACTAGATAAATGCATGCGTTCTAATGACAAGCTTTTACAACAAATTTTTTTATCATTTATTAAAAATCGCGCGTAACCGCCTAGGTACGTCATCAAATTATGGTACAAGCTATTTATGGCTCAAATGGAGGATGGGTTTTTTTTTAAAATTTAGCTTCTAAAATTAAATTTTAAACAATGGAATAATGGACTGAGAAGGAGCTAAAAAATTTTATAGAAATATTTCCATAAAAAAGTATAATTTAGTTTGTCAAAGATGTGGCATTAAAACAAGACCAAAGCCATCACTGTAATAACAAAGAACTGCAGATACTCAAATACCATTATGGGCGTCAAAAAGTGTGCCTGTGGCAAGAAAGCACTCAATGATGCTACGAGAAGGCTTGCTAATATTCGCCTTAAGATTGTTTTTATGATAGAAGATTTTATTGGTAGTGAACTTGCGGATACTAGAAGATTTTTGGTTACTATAACTATTTCCTAATGTTGGATAATAATTTTCTTATTTATATTCAAGGTAAACCAATGAGTATACTTGTTTTAAAAATGCATTAATATTAAAAATATATCATTGATATGTGTGACGTTTTAAATTGATACAATAAATTATTGGCTCATTATAAAAATCTATTATGAAATGTCACATTTTGCAAATAAAGAATAATACGATGTAGATTTATTAAATCATCTATTAGTTTTCATCTTCGGTTTACACCAAGCAGCAATTTTTTTATATAGCTTTTATAATTGATTAAACAAACAAGTGAGTAAAATAAAAGAAAGACAAAAAGTACTAGGACTTGTCAACAATGGAAAGTAATGAAAATAATCTTAATAGTTTGCTTGGACAAACACACTGTAATGATTAAACAAACAACCTACATAATATAGTTGGTTCAATACAAAGAACTATACCACACATTAATTATGTTGTTTATACAGATTGCTGAAACGAATATTTTAGCCTAGGTAGGTATTTTAGAAGCCATCGCGTAGCAATCATTCATTACACTTTTAAGAGCCAGACATCGAGATTCATAAAAACACCATTAAAAAAGATTTGAGGAATACACTTAGCCATATTGATAAAAAGTCTCTAGTATGTTGTCAAATATTTTTTTTTAAAAGATTTTTTTTCTTACGTTTTTGTTTTTCGGTTTGGTTGGATCATTTTTAGTTCATTGTTCCCTCAGTTCGTATGAACAGGAATATTTTTTATATTTATAGTTTTAATTATAAATCAACATACAAACATTAATTAAATAAAAATATAAACATTGACTATTAATTTTATTTAAAATATTAATAATAATGTTAATATATACCAAGACTGCTATTTGGCCTTTTTTACTTACTTATTGGTTTGTTTGCCTAGTGGGATACCACAGAAATGTCAGGCGCCAGTTCCATAAAGAATAGAACGCGATTTTTGTATAATTTATATTTATTTGGATATGTGTGCATGAAAAGCGAAAGCGAAAACACTACTAAAAAATTAATTAAACATTTCTTTTAAATTATTTATATTGTTTTTATAAATTATTCTTACTAGCATTTAATTTATTATTTATCGAAACATTTTCTTTTTTTTCCATAAACGGGGCCTTAATTTTTTGAAAAAAAACCCAACCCACTTTT
>NW_020169524.1:0-3487 GCF_000988165.1 Vairimorpha ceranae
ATAAAACAATTGTTTCTTTACACCTTAAACATCCCTTAGCTATTATATTGTCTCTAAAAAAATCTAAAATATCTAAATATTCTTCTTCTGTATGCAACATTTAAAAATAAGAAGAAAATTTTTTTAAAACGGTGTATATCAAAAAACGTGCAGCACAGGTTAAATTGACCCATCTTTTAAATAAATATTTTATTTGCCTGCAATAATGAAGGGGGTGGAAAGATGGAATAGCGCCCAAATTTGGCAAACGTAAGTACCATCGAGGTCATGGTGTAAAAGAGGTTTGTGCATTAGGTATGGTATAATGATTACCAGCAAAGTGCATAATTTTATTGAAATTAAAAAATAGAAAATCAGAAATATTAATAAGTTTGATTAAAAAATATGTACTTCTTGGCAGTATTATTAATACAAATTGTTGGAAGGGTTATTGCAATTTGCATAAAGAAAGTTATATACACTGTACGGTTAATCATAGTATTAATTTTGTAGAAAATGCTACAGGTGTTCGTACTAATACGATAAAAGGGACCCGGGCTGCTGTTAAGATGAATGTGGCTATGAGATATTGTAATAAGAGAGATATACAAGTTATTTTTTAGAGCTTTTTGCATTTAAAAGAAATAATGAATTTAAAGTATTTAAAAAGTTGTTTTAAAGTAACCATTTATGTTTATTTTTAAAAACTTATAAATTTAATATTAAATTTGTTTTCTATTTCACATAATGTGTACTTTCTATTTATGTTTTTACGCTCTTTCTTTATTTTGATTTTGTTTTTGGGGGTTAAAAAATTTTAAACAGCAAGCTAAAATATGGGGAACTAAAGTACTCAAGCTCCCAGACTTCTCTTTATTGCAAAGTGTATATAGTTTCCATGTAGAAAATTTCATTTCAAAAATTTCGGCTTTATTATAAATATCACCAGAAATTATCGTGTTTGCTTCCTGTTGTGACTTTTTTAAGCATTTTATGTTTTTTAAAAATGTCCTCTACTTTTTAAAACGTCTTCAAGTCAAAAATACCCCACTTAATATTCTTTTTTTCAAATTATGTTTTTGTTGAATAAGCAATATAACATAAAACATTGTCTTGGTGAAAAATTAAGGTATTGCTATTAGAATTTATATCAAATTCTGTTTTCTCTTCGATAAAAGCTTTTAAAGATGTTTTAAGCATTTTACAAAGTGATAAAATATTCATTTTATTAATTATTATTTGGATTAATAATTGCTGATTAAAGCAAAAACCAGCCCAAATCATAATGCCACCACCACGTCGAACTTTTTTGTTGTAAGAGTGTTCTTCATAATCTAAATGATGCCAATAGGATTTAAAACCTTCAGGCCTATCTTAATTAATTTTTTTATCTGAAAAAAGAACTCTATGCTATTTATCTGTTCAAAAAACCTTGTCAAGAGCAAAACCAAACCTTTTCAATTTATGGGATTCTGTTAATCCCAGGCTTTACTTCATTTTCTTGAAAATTATATTTTTTTTATTTTTTATTGCTCGAAATTTTGCATATTTATAAACATTTTTAATCTAGATCAAATTTAATTTTATCTACAGAAATAACCTTGTTTGTTGCCATTTTGTGAATTTTTCTTAAGATTTTTAAAAAAGTGCCAGTTTTCTACCTGTTTTTTTTTCAGTAGATTTAGATTTTTCTTTTGGTGTGATGTAATTTCTGATTTCGGTCTTACTTTTTCCTTATTAAGCACTAATTTGAACATAACTTTTACCTGATATATAAATAGCATCCTATTAGACCTTTGTCATAGCAAGTTAAAATTTTTCGTTTGCTCATAGGAGCTAAAATAATTTATTTTTAAAAAAACTTTAAAAACATACTTAATGTATATAGTTTACAGACTTTAATATTTCAAGATATCGTACTAAAAAATTAATATATGCAAATTACACTAACTCTAGAATATCTTTCTATTTATAATTTTAAGTATAGAATTTTTACGTTTAATTTAAAGCCAAATCAATTTTTATAAACTCTCTATAGTAATATAAAACCAAAAAATCAAAATTCCTCAAAAAGAAACACATTTTGTTTATTTATACTTCAATTTTATACTGAATTTTGACACCGGTCTTAACGTTTTGATGCGATTTTTTATTGAAAAAAATCAAAAAAATCATAATTAATGTATAATTATGTTTGTTGCAGGTTGATGATTACACTCCTGAAATTATCTTATAAAATATTTTATTTGATAAATAAATAATTTTTAACCATCTAAAATATGAAAGACTTGAAAAAGAACAAGTTTATTTTGTCGATTAAAAAAAAATTTATAAAAACAATTATGTAACTCTTGGGGTATTTGCGGGGAATGCGGCTAGTGGCGAGGTACCTCTCTATAATGCTCACTGTTTTGCCTTCTGTTCCATGCGGTCCCTTAAAATAAAATTTGCCTTTATTGTATAAAGACTTACTTTTACCTCTTCCTTTAACCTTCCTAAGATGTTTTCTTCTAGCATAATTTATGAGAATTTTTTTATTTATAGTTTTTCACAAAATATTTTAACTAATATAAACTTAATAATAATTGTCATAAAGAAAGCGACCAATTATTATACTTAAAAGGTTGTTATCGGGGGTTTTGTCACAAATTGTCTTTAACAATTGGTTATTAAAAAATGCAAGTGGTTATTGACGATAATATCATAATTTTTTATTATAAATTTATTTACTTGTTCATATCTTCTATTTGATGTTTATTGTATTGGCAAAAGTAAATTTTATTGCCGGTCTAAATATTTTGACGAACACTGTAAATTTAAAGGTATCATTTATTTTTATTTAACTCTTCTAATAAAAATTAGAGAATTGCTTTATTATTATTCTGTTCGTAACATTAAAATTAAGGGAAGAAAATTTTTGGGGGTACACCAAAAATAGTGCAGAAAAGATTATCTTCCATTCGCAAATAAATGTTTAGTTCTAAAAACTTTAACTTAAATAGATTAATTTTTGTATTATCTAAAAATTTTTGCAGTGCAAAGAATTTTTTTGTATGAATAATATATATTAACGTACCACAATATATTTTTTACCATATTTACTGTTTAAGTTTTCAAATAATCCTTGTCCTACAGTGAATTATTTGTTTTTCAAACATTCATTAATCATTTTAACAGTAAGGCTGTAATGTTCATTTTTTTATTAGTTATAAGATAGTACAAGTGTAGTCATGTTATAAAACTATAAAAAGGATAACCAATTAATACATTATTAAATTTATTAGTTAGATTCTACACGATCATATTCTTTATTAATAACATCCATAATGTTTTTTAAAGGGGAAATAAGCCAGTCTATTTCTAAAGATAAATGAATCGCAAATTTAAAAATAGAAAGTAAACTATAATCTACATCAATTGAAGACTCCTGTAAGCTCTCTAATCTTTTAATTAGCATTTTTATAATTACAACAATACATTCAAGCTTTACAGTTCGTGAAATATTTGT
>NW_020169318.1:0-56129 GCF_000988165.1 Vairimorpha ceranae
ATTTTATGCCAGCTGTTTTTAATAATTATGGTTATTTTTTTAGAATTGGCTACTTGTTGCTAGTAGCTATTTTTTACCGATCAAGGGGGAAAAAGAAACTTGCACAGGGACAGAGAAACTTGTGACTGTGATTCTTATCCAACTAATACTATGAGGTTCTTACTGACTAGAAATTTCCCCCTATAAAGCTTGCCGGTGCAGCAAGCTCCGGTGTATCCATTTGACTTTGGCTCTGGGAGAATTTGTTATTACTTGTATTCATACATTGTCCAGAATGACCCACAACGGATATAACTATCGGGCATGGTTTAAATACCCCGATGAAAAACATAATCGTATTAGCATCAAAGGTCCCTACTATCACTTGTATTTTTATGCACACCTCCTTACACCGTCAAATCTCCAGCCCAGCATTTTTATGAACTGTGCTGACCACTCGTCTACCAGCAGTTTTGGTTAGTTGCTTCAGAATCCTGTAGGAGCGGATCCATGAGGCCTCTCCGCTTTACTTCGTCGGATCCCTTATTTAGCTCGAAGGATCTTCTCAAAGTGTACCAAAGAGGCCTTAAATATTTATCTATTTTAATTCATTTAAAGCATTTGCGTACCCTTGTTATAGTCAACTTAATCTACATTATTTCTGGCCTTAAGATGCGTTCTTAAACTGGGTTTTATTTCCCTTTAGGTTGAACGGCACAAAAGTTCCATAACTCAAAATTTTATTGAAAAAGCTGGGTCTCTATAATATGCGCATATTTTTATATTTACAAGCAAACTATTATTAAAAAAGTTAACTTTTTTGATTTTAAATAAAATTTTTTACAAGTAGAATTACGATTTAAAAACAACACGAAATTATCGTTAAATAAAATAATAGCTAAACGTACAAACATTTATAATTAATATTAATAAATATAGATTTAATATAACACCAAACAGTTATTCAATTTTCTTAAACAAATTATTTCTTAAATATATAATTTTTTCTCTAACATCACCAGAAAAAGTTTCTAATTCATCGTCACTAAGAGTTTTAATTCTTTCTAAAATTTGTACTTTATTATCTTCTAAACTAAAACTCTGTTTGATAAAATCTGTTATTAATGATTCATCCACCAATTTTAAAAGTTTAAAAGAATAAAGAAGTGCATAAACCAGCTGATTATTTTTTGCAAGAAGTTCCTTAAAAAAAGTAGGTTGTGAAATTGCTAAATTTTTTAAATACAAAATAACTTCTTTTAAGTTATCTGCATCCATATTATTAAGCACATTAATAATATTATTTATGTCTAAAGAAGTTGTTTCTTCCTTTATCTCAACTGGTGTGTCTTTCTCTGCATAATTAATTACTACTGGTCGCCCATTAAAAGAAATGTTTAAATGTTTAATAGCCTTTTCTGCTATGAGGGGTGATTCATATTCACAAAACCCAAATCCTTTCGATTTATTTGTATTTTTATCAACCATTAGTTTAAAATCTACAACTTTACCAACAGCACCTAGTTCTTCTATAAGTTTATCAACAGGAACTTCAAAATCAATATTTCCTACAAAAACACTGCATCCCGATTTCATAAGGGTAAAAAACAAAAAAAATAAAATAATTTATTCAACTTCTTTATGCATTCTTTCAATGTGCTTAATTCTGGCTTCTTTTTTCAGTTCTAATTTTTTATCTCTTCCATTATCTAAATTAAATTTTACTAAAGTAACATTGCATGGATGTATAAAAGCTGGAACATTTTCTTTTTTTTCATTTTCTTCTAAACAACCTTCAATAGTAATTCTATATTTTTTTAAAATTACTTCCATAACCTGTCCTTCCTTTCCTCTAAAGGGTCCTGAATGAACTTTGACAATATCACCGACAGCAACTGGAAATGATCTAAATCCATATTCACTTCTTAAATCGTCAGAAAGATGACTACTCATTCTCTTAAGTCTATCCTTTCCAACAGCAGTAAACATAGCTTTCCTTTGTTTTTTTCTTAAGCTAGATTTAGTTTTTTTACCTGCTAACATTGAGGGGTAGGAAATTACAAAAATAATGCATTAAAAAATTTGTGTCTTATGATTTTATACTGAAAAGTAGGTAAGATTTCAAAAGTTAATAAGATTATTGAATTCTAATAAAATATTGAAATTTTTTACAAATCTGCAAAAACTCAAAACATTCTAAAAATCATAAACTTAATGTTATGATTGAACTATAGATTTAAATAATATTATAACTCTACTATAGATATTTATACCTTATAAGCCATACGGTGCTTAAATTTATATTACAAATATAATTCAATACAAGACTAAAAAAATAAAGAATAATCAATAATTGAAGCGTTACTAAATACATAAGGGTTTTATTTATAAAATAAAAATAATTAAATTAATCAATCCTTTACGTCTCAACCTTTTATATAATTTACTACTATTAAAATAATGAATTCCAAAGCTCCTTAAAACTTTCCTTGTATTTGCTTTTTTCCTCAATAAAAAGTTTAAGTAGGTAAGGAATTATCTTAATAAAGAAAGCAGCATCAAGTTTGGCTTCAACATAATTATTATTTAACAATTTTCTAAATTGTTCATTATAATAAATTTCTTTCTTTTCTTCTAATAAGTGTAAAAACTTACTAATATTATTATATTGATTTATATTAACTTGTTTATAATTATTTAATAAGTAATCTACAAAGCTATCTTCTATGTACAGATCTTTAGGAATATTTTCAAATGCTCCATTTAAAACTTCTTGAGAAAGATTGTGTAGATCTCTAATAGAAACTACAGAACCAGGTAAAAGTTCAGAAGATTTAATATTTTTTGTAGAATTTTCACTATCTTTTACATCGTCTACTGTTTTAATATCAGTTTCCTGTTTTTCTGAATCTGAAGAAACTAATGACATAATGCGCGATATTGTTTTATTTAGATTATTTTTTAGTTCTCTACTATCTTCTGTATTACACTCAAAATTTCTTAAAAAATCAAATAGCTGTAAAATTTTTTTACCTGTAAAAATTTTTTTAAATTGTTTATCTGTAATATAATAAATCTTGTCTGTAAATGATAAAGCATAATTGGTAAATGAAACCAAGGCTTCAAGCAATTCTTCAAATGAATCAGGTTTTACAGCATCATGGTTATCGCCAGCTTCAGTCGTATTTACATTTATAAGTAATAAACATAAAATAATCTGCAGATTCATTTTTAATGGGTGTAATCTTTATATTTAAATATTAATTAATTTTAATTAAAAAAAAGAATGTTTTGTTTATATCAATAAAAATTAAATTTTTACTAATAATAAACAAAAAAAACAAAGATGTCAAAAATATCATATTTGTGGAAACTTTATTAAAATTTCCCTATAAAGGCATTAAAAAGAATTATATCTTTATAATGCAAACACGTGTCATAAATATCAATATTAATAATATGTGATATAAACTACAGCACTAAACAAGAATTTAAAAGAGCTTAAATGTACTTTACATTCAAAAATTATATAAGAGATTAATCTTATGTTTTTAATTACAATTTAAAAATTATTTTTATATATTATTTACTTAAGCATCAAGAAAAAGTATAAGAAATATAAAATACTTTTTATAAAACTATAACATTCTAGTATTTAATATTTATATTTTATTTAATAGAAACAATAAATAAAAGATGAATTTTTCATAAATTTTGTATTAATCTTAACATTTATTATTTATTTTATATGTATTTGTGCAAACGATAAATTTATAAATTAATTAATTGCATTAATCAGAAAGTTTTTAATCATCAATCACTTTTTTGATGATGAAAATTTTAAGTAAAAATTTATTAATTTTCCCCTTCTATGTTGAGTAAAATAGAAAAAAATGAATTAACCCACCTCGATGAATCAAATGTAGAAAATGATGAATTATCAAATAGTTCACATAATTTTGAAGAAATTGAAGAATTTTCTTCTTCTTGTGAGCAGATCGATGACTCAAACGAAGAAGCCGTTTATTTTGGTGATGAAAATATATTTTTAGAGTCTTCTGAAAAGGAAGAAGCTGCTTGGTGTGATTCAGAATCAGATGAAGACATTTTAAGAGAAAAATATCAGAAACAGCCAGAATGGCTAAATTCTAAAAAATTTAAGAAGGTTAACTCAGTTAAAACATCTCAACTTAAATTGTCATTTACACCAGGAATTTTTAAAACTAATTTTAATATTAAATTGTTAAAATACCACTTATCAGAAATTTGTCTTGTAGATACAATGAATATTATTTATATTTTGGATAATTTTAAATTAAAATATACTATAAAATTAGATAAATGGTCAGTTTCAGATATTACATATTTTAACAATAAGATACATATCTGTAATAATAAATATAATAGAATTAAAAAGATTATTAATGGAGAAATAAGAGATATAAATAAAATATTTACAAGAAATATAAATAAATTAATATCTTATGATGATCAGTTATATATTTTAGGTGACACAACGGTGGTTGTTAATGGAAATTTAGAGATAATTAATGAATCATTTAATAAGTTGGTTAATCTTATTTCTTACAAAGATTCTTTATTGGCTTTAAGTAACAATGGAGATATTTTACAGTTCTCAAAAGATCTACAGTTAGTTAATAAGATGATTTATAAAGATAAGTTTTGTTTTACAGATTTAATTTATTTAGATCATTTAGTTGTTGTTACTAAATCCAGTGCTATATTTATTGATGATGATTTTAAATATTTTAAAGAGCTTAACAATGTTAGTAATATTATAGAACACAAAGATTATTATTTTTATTTTACATCTAATGGATTACAAATTTTAAATAAAGATTTTACAATAAAAAAGCATAAAAACAAAATAAAGCCATGCAAAATATTTATAAATACAGACAATATGATATTATTGTGTAGTTACAGGGAATTGCATAATTTAATAATAAATACATTATAATATTATACCCCTTTATGATTGTTTTAGTACTTTTATTTACATTTTTTCTTATGGCAATAGTAACTATAGGTGTATTATTGGCTACAAGGAGTCAAAAGATTAAATGGAGAAATGAATATAGAGTAGGAATTATAGGTACAATATGGTTTGCATACGTTTCATGGGCCTGTATTTACATGGCACAATTTAGACCGAAATATGAAAAAAAATAAATTTTTAAATGTATTTAATATTAGTTCATTAATTTTTAATTAATAAATGTATCAAATAATGGGTCCTTGATACATTTAAATAGTAAATTTAGTAAATCTTAACATATTTTATTGTTTAAAATAGTAGACCTTTAATTTACTAATTATAATTCCAATTCATTTAGAGGCCAATCTTCAAATGAACCATCAGGAAATTTACGTCTTACAATAAAAGGTATTTTCCTTTCTTCTAACTCTTTTCTGGCAATTTTAAGACTATCAGTCTCATCTTCTATATCTACAAAAGGTGGTGCACCACCATTCAGTTGTGAAGCTCTAACCCCCAAAATATGTGCTCTCTCATATTTTGTCAACTTTGGAATTGTAACTTTCTTATTTTTATCTTCTATTATTTCCATAGGTTCATGCATTTATGGGCATAAATTTTTATTTTTTATCCCTTTTTATGATTGTCGGTGCTTTTATAGTCAATAAATCTCAAATTGTTTCGAGATTCACTGAGCCACTTTCTGTTTCTAAAATAGAGATGTTAATACTGGATTACATACAGAATCCCAATCCTCTTGTTATACGTGGCCTATATAAATATATATCTTATGTTTTCAACGAAGTGTCTTATGTTATTATTACTTCTTTACAATTTAAAGAATTGGAAGCTAAAAAAATTCTAAAGTTTCTTTCTAATAATTGTACACTTGATCCAATAGACCAGATAGTTACACTAGATAATATTTTGTATGATAATAATTATTTGTTTCCTAATCTTAGTTTAATTAAAAATATGGATAGTCAAGAAGAAAAAATTTATAAGATGATGATGAAAAATAAAGCAGGCGAAATGAAGAAAAAGTACAATAGTTTAAAAAAATCTACCTCGTCTATTAAAAGTATACCATGCCAAAGTTATATATCCAGTAAAAGCGTAGGATTAGACATTCAAGGCGATGATAAAAAAGATATTAATGTATCTATCAACAATAAACCTAGATCATTTGAAACAGGCAAAAAAGATATTTTTATTCTGTTGAAAGAAAAAATGAAGTGTCAAGTAGACGTAGAAAACAATATTAAAGTCTTAGAATTAAACGGTGAAATGACTTTAAATATTAAAAATGAAAAGTATAAAAATATACAAATTGATGTAAAAGGTGACACTTCAAAATGTAAATTTAGTCCTAAACTTGACAAGGAAGCAGTTAAATGTAACATTATAAGAAGTAGTAAAGATTTTAGCCTTAATAAAAATATTGCACTAATGAAATGGAAATTTCAGGACATTAAAAAATTACCAATAAGTTTTACATTCTGGCCTAGTGAAATTAAACCAAAGACTTTTCAGGTTAGTCTTGAAATTACAGCAGAAGAGGATCTTGATAATCTTTTAATTTACATTCCTACAAAAAATATGCTAGAAAAAAATACTAGTGAATTTTTAGAATGGAACGTAGGAAACATTAAAAAAGATAATTCTGATTCATTTGATTTTCAGTGTAAATGTAATGATATTGTAAATATTTTTCCTATCGATGTTTATTTTACAAGCAATAAAATTAATTTAGAAATTGAAGAAGTTAAAATTAAAGAGACAGAAGGAGATTTAGAAATTAGAAAAGTTTTGGAGGCGGAAGAATTTAAACTTGAATATGAATAAAATTTTGAACTTTTTTTTGTAAAAAATTATTGGTTGTGTTTTGTGTAACATTTTTGAGATATTAGACACCTTTTGAAAACTAAAGCATAAAAATAATATTTTATTTTTTAATTTAATCAGCAATATTTATTTTAATATTAGTTTTTATGATTTAATCAAAATTAACATTCTTACATTATAAAACTTGATATTAACTTCATAATAAATAATTTTAGTATTAACATTTTGTTTGTCAATAAAAAACAATATTATTTTTTATTGGTACTTTTTTTTATAAATAAACAGTCAACGACATTGATAATGAAATTTACCATTTTTACAATATTAGCTATACAATTTATACTAGCCGACGAAAAAGAGCAGAAAAAGAAATTACCTAGTGGAGAAGAAGATACATTTGAAGGATATTTTTTTAAATAAATAAATGCACATTTAAATTAATATTTTTATTTTATTTTCTTAAATACAGTACTAAAGTTTAATAATCTTATATATTAATTTTCAATCAAAATGCTTTTACACTTACAAACAAAGATATATTTAATATCTACATATTATTTATAATATTAGAAAAAAATTAAAAATTTTATATATGCATTTTCAATTCAAAAAGTTTTTCCAGTTTTCTGTTAAATTGTATTTATCTACACATTAGATATAACGTTTAAAAAAATTTAATGCTAAATATAAATTAGTTCTTGAGCAAAATAAAAAATTTAAGCATAAATATAAATTATTAATTTGAAGGTTAGTATTTTCTTTTATATTTGACTTATCGCTTAAGTGACACCACTGAACATATTTGGTGAAAGATTCAGAATCATAAATCTAATTTATTTAAATTTGTAAGTATTTTTATTAACATACAAAATGTTAATAAAAATAAAATAACGCTTTCAAAATATTGTAAATAAAAAATAATTTATTTAAGAGGAACAAATTTAGATCCTGCATGATCTGCAATACCTGGTTTACCGTGTTTGGGGTGTACACGTGTAGGAGCAAAATCTGATAACAAACAGCCCAACATTTCTGGTCTTATTTCAACTGGTAAATATCCATTTCCTACATGTACTCCAACAATACTACCCACCATACATGGCCATATTATGGCACTTCTAGCATGTGTCTTAACAATTTCAGGCTTTTCATGTGCATTAGTCAATGCCTCTTTAGATGCTATGCATGATTTTATAAGTTCTACCTCTCTCCCCGATAATCCTCTTCTTACTCTACGTCTTAATCTTGAAGGAAGAAGTTCAGCAAATTCACTGAATTTCATTGTTTTTATAACGTCAAAATCAACGCCTCTGTATGAAAATTTTCTAAAAGATTTTTTTTCTGGTGCTGCCATTTGAAGGGTAAAATTTAAAAAAAATATGTGAATTGAAAAAGAATTAAAACATAACTAGTTTATTTCAATAGTAATTCACTTTTTATAAAATTAAATTTTACCATTTTATCTATAACAATTTTTTTAAAACTCGTTCTGTTACTAAATATTTCACAAAAAATTTCTAAAAATATTTTTTGCTGCTCTTCATCCATTTTCATTTCATTTTTATAAATTTCTAAATAACTTAGAAAGTGTGAGACTGATGGCGATCCTAAAAGACAAAAATCCCTGTAAAAATCTTTTTTATTTTTATTAAAATCAAGGTCTTCTTTTTTTATTGAATTAATTGACCCAACTTCATAAATCGATTTAAATTCTGGAATAAACAATTCTAGGCTCTGTAAACTTAAAAATTTTCTAAGCTCTTCTACAGTGTCTTTGTCAATAAATTTTTTTAATTCTAAAATTTCTTCGGGTGTTTCAAATGGTATGTTTTCTTCCTGCAAGTTCTTAAATTTTCTTCTATTGATAAACCATTCATAGATAAAAGCAATAAGCCGGTCTCTTGTATCTTTTTTCATTATAGGAAATATTTTAAGTAAAATTTTTGAATTTTCTTCATTGTAAATAGATCTAAGATAAAGATTAATTAAATAAAATGAATTAATACTACTATTATTAATTAAAAACAAAATTCCAATAAATATCTCATAAGTGGAATATTCTTTATGTAAAACATCTAAACATTCGTAAATGTCAAATTGATAATTTTCAATAATGCTTATAATTTTAAAAAGAGAGATCTCATTAAAGTTAACAAGATTACTTTTAATATCTCCATCCAAATTCATCCTAATATTATCAATAAATATTTCTAAATCATTCAAAAATTCATTAACTTCTACTTCATTTACAATTTCTATCTTTTCGTCTTTAAAAAAATCATTTTCTACCACTTTTACTTTAATTTGCGATACTTTACAGTTTAAGCTTTTACAATAAATTAAAAAGGATACATATGTCTTTACTGAACTACAAGTAAGCTTAGTAAGATCCTTAATATCTTGAATAAAACCAGAATTGTCATGACACAAATCTACTATTAGACGAGATATACTATCTACTTTATGTGGTGCATACAAAAAACAATCTTTAAAAATGTTTATAACATCCTTCTTATCTGTATTTTTACAAAAGGACAATGCCTCTTCATAATTTAATGCATTAAGATTTAATAAATTCACCATTAAGGGTTTTTATAGAAAAATAAAATTTATTTGTAGAGTAATTTTAAACAAAATATTTATTAATTTGTGGAGTAATTTTAAATAAAATATTATATTTATTTGTAGAATAATTTTAAATAAAATATTTATTAATTTGTAGAATAATTTTAAATAAAATATTAAATTTATTTGCAGAGTAATTTTAAATAAAATATTATATTTATTTTCAATCAATCAAATAGCAATGTATATAAATCATAAAAATTATCAGCTAGAAAAAGAAGATTGTAAATACGATTAAATTTCATAACATGGGGTTTTGTAATATTTCTTTCCTCACCACCCTTTCCAACCTGGTGTACATAGGCTGTATGCGTCTCTATATCTATTGTAAGATCCATAGAATCATCCACATCTTTGTATTTGTTAATAATAGCCGATATTTTTTTATTAAGTAAAAGATTAAAATCATCACACATTAGGGGAATAAAAATATATTTCTTAATCGTTTATACATTTTTTATTTTTTGTCATAAAAAACCCTGTTTATTTTACCCTTATGATTTTTAACAAAAGCTATTTGACTACCTTTTCAAAAAATAAACCATTTTTAGCCTTAGCAAGTAAAGGGAAAATTATTGATTCAAAATTTACACTTAGCTCTGAATTAAGTTTGTATGATTACTCTGAAGATATACATTATTCTCCATTACAAACAGATAGTGAATATTGTAAACTGGAATGGTGTGAAAAAGAGAATTTTCAAATTTTAGCATGTGGCCACACTAATGGATCAATAAGTCTATATGAACCAAATTTAGATGGTAAATCTTCTAATGATGAATCTTTTAGGTTGGTGAAATCTTTTGAGGGATTGAATGGTAAAGTTCTAGGTATAGATTATAATAGCAATAAAAACGTTATAGCTGCAGGATCTGCCAAGGGAAATATTATATTTTGGAATTTAGATAAAATAGATCAGCAATATAAATGCGATATTCCAATTACTGAAAATATTACTTCATTAGCGTGGAATACAAAAGTTTCGCGAATTTTATGTGCAGGTACAGAATGTGGTAAAATTCTAATACTAGATATTAGAGCGAAAAACGTTGCTATGACATTGCAAAATAAAGATATAAAAATTATTAATAATGTAAAATGGCACCCTAAATGCAGTACAACAATTTTTGCGTCTACTAATTTGCCTTATTTGGCTTGTTTCAAGTTAGATTCAAATAGTATGACACAAGTGGGTAAATTTGAATCTTCAACAATAAGCTTTAATTCTTTAAATGAAAATACAATAGTTTGTTATAGCGACAACCAAGCAGATTATATTGATGTAGATACACTTACTGTCAAAGAATCTTTAAAAGTCGAAAATGTTTTTGATGTGAGTTTTAGTCAAAAAGATCCAATTTATTGTTGTTCATACAACACTGGCACTACAGAAATATTTTCTAAAATGCTATCAAGAAATGAAGGTAATTGCCAGGTACAATTAGACAATTATATTGTAGGTAAAAATATTTATAAAATAAGAAGAGAAAAATTAGAATTTAAAGAAAATGATAATGCAGAAAGTAAAATATTTGATATTTTGTATGCAGGGAAAAATTTTAATTTTAATAAAGAAACAAGAAAAACTTTGGGTAATTTTTTATTAGACAATGCTTCTATGCTATTTAATGTTAAGTTAGAGAAAACTCAAAGTGAAATAAAGTTTGATTTGACAGATAAAGTAATTCTTACACTGATTAAAAATGAAATTACAACCAAAGAAGATATTTTTGATGGAAGGACTGTTAGTTTAAATTTTTTATTTCAACTTTTATTAAAAAATGAAGAAATTGAAATAAGTGATCCTTTATATTTTTTGCTTAATATAATTATTAATAAGAATTATACTAATTTTTGGAAAAGTATTTCATCTGATCAATGGCCTATTATGATTGCTATTCTTATCTTTTCTGACCTTTCCGATGAGGAAGTATTGACAAGAATAAAGGAGATACAAAATGATTTGCAGATACCAATACTAAATTTATTGATAAATGAACCGCAATTATATTTTAATACAAGAGAAACTGTTACAGATTTACCTAAAAATATATTTGAAATTTTACCATTTTTTCAAAGATATGGTAGTGAACTTATTGTGTTAAAAAAGCTTAATTTACAATACAATAATCCATTACTTAATGAATATTTTTGGTTTGCAAAAAATTACGGTATGTACAATGATTTAAAAGATGTAAATTTTGAAGATAAAATTATTAAGACATATATTAATGGTGGTGAATTTAATGAAAAAAAAATAATTGATAAACTTGAAAATGTATCAATAAAAGCATCTGATTTTGTCAATAAAACAGTCACAGAGCCATCCAACCAATCTTTGTTTAAAAATGCACCTAAGCCATCATTGTACTCTAGTGGGGCGAATAAAAGTGTAACTGGATTTTCTACAAAGCCGATGCCTAAGACGGATAGTCAAGAAAATGCAACTGCTGTTACTAATAACAAGCCTTTACCATCGAAAAAATCTCTTTATTCCGGCGTTTTGAATAGGAGCATGACAAACTTTAGTTCAAAACCAGGTACTCCTGTTTCTACATATGGACAACAAAGGACTATTCAAACACAGCCAAACACGTCGTTTGCTAAAAACAAGCCCGATGTTATTCCTACGCCTTTTAATCGTCCTAATTTGTCTTCGACTTTATCCAATCCAGCTAGTAAAAATGGTTCTTTTCCTATACCTACACCATCTATGCAATCAAAATCCTCAGTGTACACGCCCAAGTCTTCTTCTAAAGATGTAACATCACCTGTTTTACCTGGTACACAAAAAACTGAAACCGCTGCTTCATCAACTTATGATGTTGTTGCTATAAGTAAAGATTTAGAGGAGGTTTTTGAAAATCTTAAACAAACCGCAAGCAAAAAAAATAATTTAATTGTTGGAAATAAAATTAAAGATGCTGTGCGACGTTTTGCTATTTTTCAACAATCTAATAAAAATGAACTATCATTACCACTGGTAGAAATTATTACTAAGATTTTAGATGTAATAAATTCTGAAGTAGATAAAACAATGTTGAAACATAAAGTCAGATCGCTGATTGAAGATGCTAATGACGTTAAAAATTTACAAAGTGATATTTGGTTACCTGCTATTGGTATTTTAGTACAACTGGTTTATTAAAAGTTTTATTTTATATATTTACATTATTGAATCTCTCTTTTGTTATAATTATATTCTAATAGGTCTATTATTTCATCTGCCGTAAGTCGGTACCTAAAATCAATTAGTAGACATCCAACTATTATATCTATAAAAAATTCTGGAACATTTATTTTTGCGCATAAAATCTTTTTAAAATAAGATTTGCCTCTTCCAATATGATTATTAATTAAATCAAGCATTTGCATTTTTGTTTCCGCCGGGAAAAGAGGTTCTAGAAGAAATATCTCATAAATAATACACCCAAAACTCCATATATCGACATAGAAACTATAATCAGTCGTTCCATACAACAATTCTGGTGATCTATACCACAATGTAACGACCTCACACGAATAAGGT
Source organism: Vairimorpha ceranae (assembly GCF_000988165.1). NCBI lineage: Eukaryota > Fungi > Microsporidia > Nosematidae > Vairimorpha > Vairimorpha ceranae. The sequence goes on from NW_020169318.1 coordinate 12,978, forward strand.
GGCATTTTTATTTCCATACTACGCGACAAGCCGAAATCGGCAATTTTAAGATTTCCGTATCGGTCTATTAAAATATTTTGTGGTTTCAAATCTCTGTGTACAATTTTATTTTTGTGCAGAAATGCAATCCCCGACACAAGTTGATTTATTAAAATTATTGGATTGCCTTCATTTTTTGTTAAATATTCTCTCAAATCATAATCCATTAACTCAAAAACAAGAGTTAATAGATTATCAGTATGAATAACTCTATACAGAGAGATTATATTTGCGTGTTTTATTTTTTTTAATATTGATATTTCTCTCAATGCTGTGCCAGGCATCCCTTCATTCTCGTTAAGTTTTATTTTTTTAAGCGCGACTTTACAATTTTTTTCGATATCCAATGCCTCATAAACATCACCATATGTTCCCGATCCTATTTTTTTTCCTTGTATGTATTTTGACATTTTATGGTTAAAAATAAGTGGCATGAATAAATATTAAATTTGCCCATAAAATGAAAAGCGCAAAAATAAATAAATGTAAAAATGATAAGTTTGAGTTTGGAAAGTCAATTATAGAAAAAAGATTTGGAAGTCTAGAATTATTAAAAATACAAACAGAATCGAATAATAAAACAGTTAAAAAAATAAACAAAGAAAAGAAGTTAAATTTGAGTAGCAACATAAAAAATACAATTTGTAAAGATTCTATTACTGAATATACAGGTGCGGATAAGTTATCAGAACTATTGATTATAAATAATAAAAATATTTATAATTCTAAAAATGAAATATTAGATAAAAATGAATGTTTTATGGATTTCACTGGCATTAATTTGTCTCTTAGCATTCCACCTAGATTGCCATACAATTGTTGTAGTAAGGAAGAATACAAAAAGAAGGAAGCTCTTGTTTTTAATGAATGGAAAAAAATAAATTATAATTATATTTTTGAGAGGAATATTGAAATTTGGAGGCAGTTTTGGATTACTTGTGAACGATCTGATATTATTGTACAAATCATTGATTCTAGAAATCCAAATTTTTTTATTAATAAAGATATTTTAAATATGTATCCTACAAAGAAACATGTAATATTTTCTAATAAAGCAGATTTAACAAGCACAAGAATAAAAGTTGACGGATTCGATATTATTTATTATTCAGCGATAAATGAAATACAAAATGTTATACATTTTTTAGAAAATATAACGGAAAAAAATATTGGATTTATTGGATATCCAAATGTTGGGAAAAGTAGTACAATTAACGCTATTATAAATCGAAAAAAAGTTAAGGTTAGTCAAACACCAGGCAAAACAAAATTTATTCAAACAATTTTATATGGACAAGATAAAATACTTTTAGACTGTCCTGGACTTGTGTTTCCTAAACATTCCAAAACCAATTTATTACTAAATGGAATACTTAATGTCGATAAAATTATAGACTTAAAAGCGAGCTTATATGATGTTATTAATTTTATTGGAATACAAAAACTAGAAAAATATTATAGATTTGTTTCTGGTTGCACTTCAGAAATTAATTTTATAAATGAATTAGCTCATTTTAAAAATTGGTCTATTTCTTTAACAATTAAAAATATTATTAAAGATTTGTTTTGTGGAAACATACAATACGATAAAATAGAAGAAGAATATAAGAAAAATAATAACTATACATACGAAAATACTTAATTTTTACTATAAAAAATAAATGCATTTTTATCTATCTCTTCTTACTATAAAATATTAGACTAATTATTACCCTTAATGAGAAAAGTATTAATTAAAAATATTAAAACATCTGAAACAATAGAAGGATTTTTAGAATGCATTTATTATAATTATTTAGTAATTATATTAAATAAAAATATAAAAAAAAGAATTGTTTTGGATATTTTTGACGAAGGTTATTCTATTCTAATGGAAAACTCTGAGCTACAAAAAGAATTATATAATTTATTCGATTTTATCAAACGTCAAAATTTTGATATTAAAAAAATTCAAATTTGTAACTGTTTTCGCAATATTTTATGCATAAATTGTTTGTTTGTACATGCAAACAAATTACTTTTGAAAAATGATAATATAATTTTTTCGCATAGAATAGATGTAGATACAAATAATAAAAAATATTTAGGACTTTTTTCAGATATTTTTACATATAATTTGCCATTAAAAAGTAATGTTCCTGATATCTCATACAATGATATACTAAATTACAATATGTCTATTGAGGAATCACTTGCAAATTTTTCAAAGCACTACAACTCTTTATTTTACCACTTTAAAAAAGTAATGAAGTGTTTTGATGTGAGAGCTTTTTTTGAACATTACTCTGCTTCAAGCAACCTAGATTTATATCTTCTCAATGAGGCGGTCTTGCTTATTTTAATTAACAGTAGTTCTGATTTTTTAGATTTATTTTTTGCATATTTAGGTGAAATGATAAAATACATTAATCATTCACCCAACTTTATAAAGTTACTTATAGGTCTATGCAATTTATCTAAATTTAGAATGACTGAAGTAGTAATTACTTATGATTTATTTACAGTGTTGAAAATCAAAGATAGTTTAAGTGCATTTTATTGTTATAAATTATATCAAATGCTAGATAAGGATTTGATATCAAGATTTGACAAAAAACATCCCGATTTTGGTGTTTTTAAAGATAATTTTTTCCGATTTAATGATCAAGTATCTTAAATAATTAAGCAGAATTATTTTTTATAAAATTTATTAAAAGTTTATAGATTATGTAATAAACATAACAACTTAGAACATACAATGGAAAATAAATTACGTATTTTGGTATATGAAAAAACGGATAAATAAGAATACATACAAAGTAAATCGGTGTTAATAAAATCAATATGGCAGATAATAGATTCTTGTATATTTTTAACATTTATGGGCTAATTTTTTTTATTTATGTTAGCAGATTTAATACTTTAAAAGTAAAACCCCAATTAATGTTAATAACAGATATTGAAGATAAAATTAATCAGATATATCCTTTGTCGGGGGCTCAAGAATGGGATAATGTAGGCGTGCTTGTAGATACAGGTTCTTCTTCGAATAAGGTTCTATTGACTATAGATGTTACAGAGTTGGTCATTGATGAATGTAATAGATTAGGAATAAAGCATATTATTAGTTATCATCCAGTGATATTTTCTGGCGTCAAAAAGCTTTTGAAAAATGATATAGTAACAAAATTAATAAAATTTGATATTAACGTTTTTTGTCCTCATACTTCTTGGGACGAAGAAATGAATAGATATCTGTTTTGTCTTCTAGATAATCAAAATGTAGAACAAGTTTTTGATACATTAAAGAACAAAATTGGACTTAAACATATCAGAGTTGCCAATATGTCCGCAGGTCGTAAAAGTCTTGTAGTCGGGGTCGGTTCTGCTTTTAAATATCACGAATACAAGAATTCACTTATTGTTACTGGTGAAATGTCTCATCACTGTCTTTTACATTCTATTAGACATAATAATACAGTTATTTTGTTAGAACATTCAAATAGTGAACGGGTTGTATTACCATATTTTAAAGACAAACTGGAAAAAATTTTACCAGAATGTGATATTTTTATATCAAAAAATGACAAAGATCCTATTGATATTTTATAATTAAACTTTCTTATTTTTTTCTATTTAATTCTACAAAGCTTTAGTTTTTTGTTACTAGCTTTTTATAACTTTTCCGCATAACCTGAAATAATTTCATTTTCTGTAAACAAATCTTTGAAAAAATTATCCTTATTTGATGCCAAACATTTTAAGAAAAAGTGTACCACTCAAAAATATTACTAATGTTAAAAAAGATATTTTAAAACCATGTAAAAATTTATCAAATGATGAAGAAATAATCTATAAATCACAAGTAGCGCATGACAAAGTTGAAATATGCATGGTTTATAAATACAATATCGATATATTTAACTTTTTAAAAGAAATAGATTGCAGTTATAGATTTTTTAATGAAGAAATATCTTTTAAAGACAGGAGTAATATGGTAGATTGGATTATATATGTACATAGTAGACTTAATTTGTCACAAGAGACACTTTTTCTTGCTGTACATATTATTGATAAATTTTTAATTAAAAAAACAATACCTCACAATAAATTATTTTTAGTAGGTGTTTCTGCTCTAATGATAGCGTGTAAATTTGAAGAGGTTGTATGTCCAACACTCAACAATCTAGTAGTTCTTAGTGGATACAAAGTAACAGAAGATGATATTAAAAAGGCAGAAAAATACATGTTACACATTTTAGAGTATAATATATTGTTTAGTAATCCGCTAAATTTTCTTAGAAGATGTAGTAAAGCTAATAATTACGAAAAGAAAAGTCGAACAGTTGCCAAATATATATTGGAATTAAGTTTATTGTATGAGAACTTATTAGAGTTTACTGGGTCAGTGAAGGCAGCCGCGTCTATGTATTTAGCACGGAAGATAACGCAACAAGACACGTGTAAAAATCTTTTTACGTTGTATTCAGGACATTCCAAAGAAGAACTACGAGAATGTTTTAATAATTTAATACAGATAATAGCGCAGCCAATTGAGTTTGAAAACATCAAAAAGAAATATGATACACAAAAGTATAATTTTATAGCTACATTTGTCAGTGATTATGCAAAAAAGACATTTTATTAAAAATTTTCTGTCTTTCATTTTTTAATTATTTTACATAGAATATTATGTACTTTGTCATTTCATTTCTAAAAAAACATGTAATTTGTAACAAAATTTATTAAAAATTTATATTTATTCTAAATTGATGAAAAAAATTTAATCTTTATTTTCAACTTATGTTTCTTCAAAGCAAAAGATAATAATATATTTTTACAAATATTTTTTTTAAAACTTTGTCTTGCATAAAAAGATCTATTTAAAAAGTATTTCATTCCGTGTTGGTGAAAATATAAATATTTTATATGTGATAGTTTATAAATTTAAGATAAATTCTACATTTTAATGACAAAAGATAGATATTATTAATAAAAAAATAAGTTTATTTATTCATAGAATTATATAAGACCAATTAGTTAAACTATTAACCTTATAATATCTTCTCAACACATATTATTTTTTTCTTCCCTATGTATAATAGTCAGATAGCTTGTGTCCTATAAATAGTTTATATTTACAAAAGATAACAAGTAAAATTTATTCATTTCATAAAGAGAAATTAAAATCTAAGAATTTATGACTAGTATTATATAACAATCTACACTATTCATATATTTTAAAGTAGTATTGTACTCTTTAAAGTTATATAACTTAATTAATGTTTTACATAGACTAAGTTATTAGTGTCTTTTGTCAAAACGGTTTTATTTTTTAGCATAAATGAAAAGAAATACCTTTTAATAAATTTTGGCACAAAAGATCTTAAAATTTACAAAATTAAACTAAAGATAAATAACATTCTTTAATAATAAAAAATACGATCTAAAATAAATTCATTATCCCCAAAATCACATTCTTGAGCACATGTCCATATAAAAATTATCTACCTTAGGAACAAGAGGTAAAAAGCATTGAACAAAATCATAAGACTTAGAATGCAAATGGGAATTTTCTAATTGATGTATTCTTTCCGTCAGATATTTATTCTGTAATTTTAAATAGTAATTTTCTTTCTTTAGAAAATCCAATTCTTTTTTTTTCTTTTCTACACTTCTCCTTGCTGACTGTCTATTTTTTATAATTTTAAGCATTTCCTTATCCTCTGATGCTCTCTTCATGCGTGTAGAAGGGTTAAAAAATATTTTTTGTAAAAATTTACTAATAAACTCATAGCAGTTAACCAATAGATGTTTATAATTTAAAACTATTTGTTTACTAATTATTGATTCAAAAATAAAAAATCTACCCTTTTTTATATGGCAGTTTATATTGAGACAGAAGAGTCAAAGCTAGATTTTAATAATTCGAATACAGAAATAGACACTGCTTTACAAAGCCGTGATATCAAAGATTTAATTGAGGAGTATTCTTCTGTTGAACACTTACAGTATATTTTATATAAATATGCATCTTATCTTGATGAAGACATTCTTCTTAGATTATTAAAACACAGAGACACATACATTTCTTATAAGTCTTTTAGTTTATTAACAGAACTGTATAAGAAGTGTAAACATAAAAAAGAATATATTATATTTTTTAACTACATGATAATGGAAGATTCTACTTATGAAGAAAAGAATCAACTTCTAAGTTTATTTGTTACTTTTATTTCTTGTAAATCTGTAAAAACATTCAATCTTGAAGATCGTAAATTAGAAGTAATAAACGATGAAAGACTTATTAGTAATTTACAGAAGTTAATTACAGTTAGAGAATTGCAGTATAATATTTTATTATTTCTGTATGTGTATTCCTTTTCAGAATGTTATGTTGAAAAGGTGTGTACATTTCTTAAATTATTGATTTTTATATTAAAAGACAGGAGTAGAGAGAAAATATTAAGAATATGTTATTTTATTTTAGTTAATATTCTTAACTCTGCTTGTAAACTTAGTATTAATCAAATTTATGAATTGAGAAAAATAACAAATAATTTATGCGAGTCAAATATCAGCGATGAGGCGCTAACAGAAAGTTTGAAAAATGCGCATAAAATTTTAGAAAAAAAACATAACGAGTACACTATAGAAAATTATGTTACAGATTTATTTAAAGGGATTCTAGAAGACCATGATTATCACTATGATGAAGTATTTTGGTCTTCTGGCTATCCACGTATCTCTAAAAATATAGTAGACATTATAAAATTACTTAAAAAATATTTAAAATCTCATAACAGTAGTTGGATCTGTTTAGCTTGTAATGATATTTACATGCTTGTAAAATCTAATCCACAGGTTCATAATCTTATATCTAAGCATAAAGTTAGAGATGTCTTGTACGAATTAACAAAAAGTGAAAATGATGAAATACGCTTTAAAGCCATACAAGCACTTTATGCTTCTATTTTTAGTGAGTGGAATTAAATATTTTTTTAATTATTGTTGTACGAAAATACAAGATGTAAAAAACTATATTAACATATTTTTAATATTTATAACAAAATTTTAATGCTAATATGTTATTTTTTATTAATATAATACCTTATTATGTTCATTGATATCGATAAGTATTAATAGCATCTTGTAATTCTTTACAAGTTAAAAAGATGCATAAAATTAACATGAACAGTAATAAAAATTATTATTTTAATGCAATATGTTTACAATAAGCTAATAGTTGTACCTGTGAAAATTTTAATTTTTTGAATTACTTGGTTAAGCTGCATCATGTATTACTAAAACTTTACTTTTAGTATATAATTTGTAGATAATTAATTTTAAGTTTTTTGAAATATTTTTTTAATACTTATATAATCTGCATCATGTATTACTAAAACCTTATTTTTAGTATATAATTTGTAGATAATTAATTTTAATTTTTTTTGAAATATTTTTTTAATTAAAATTTTATAACAAATTTAATTAAAAATAATTTTTTTTTAAAATATATAAAAATCTTTTTACTCTCGTAGAAATGAATTTTATAAAAGGTGCTGTCATAGCCTTTGATCTATAACAAAACAAATATTTTCATTTAAAATATTAAGTTCCCACAATTGAGACTTTAAAATAAACAAAAAATATAAAACTTAAAAGAAAAGAATATAAAATTTAGAAATTAACAGCAGCCGAGAAGAAAGGTTTTATCATCGAGTTATTTTTTAGGGAAATTTTACAAATCATGGAAATAGAAATTTGAATTTTTAAGCATATGATTAAAGAATTCTTTGTTGTAGGAAGATAGAATGATACGCTTGTTGCAGAGACTGAACAAAGATTTCAATATGTAACAAAAATTTGAAAGATGGCATAGAAAACAAAATTGGGGCAAGAAACAAATTGTTGGCGACGAAATTGGTATCAAGAAAAGATGTTGTAGTAGTTAAGTAAACAAAAGCTTTTAATACCAAAAAACTATAAAATATTAATTAAAAAATACTAAAGTTGCTGAATCAAAAATATGTTAAAAATTGAAATGATATTGATTTTAAGTAGGAGTTTTTGTTCGCTACAAAAGCGCATTTGAAAAAAATGCGAAAGAAAGTTTTGATGATTTTTTTGAATGTAAAATTTGAGATAAATTAGGTTTCGTGAATTTTTACGATATTATAAAATATTTATATAATAATAGTTTTAAAGCGGCGGAGGAACAAAGGGACAGCTTAGAAAATTTTATTAAAACAAGTCGCATTTTTAATGGTTAATGTATTACCATCAATGAAAAATTTTGTAGAAAAAAATAAAACTATGTATTGTATTGACATTGCCTTTAACTTGGCCTTTACATTGTAATAAAACAAAAAGAGTTTTTTAATAACTTTTTAATAAAATTCTAAATTTTTTTAAAATCTATAAAATATTAAAAGAAAAGTGTACCCTTTAAGGCGTATGGATTGGAATATATCACAAAAATTGTTAAAACATTTGATATTACTTTGTAGGTAGCTAAAAAACAAATTTTGCTTAAGAAGATGTAACATATACACTTATTATATTTTTAGACATGAATTTTGATGCAACGAAATCTTGCTGTTACAATTATTTAGCTGCTTCAACAATTTATGAAGTTTTGAAACGAAATTTTAAAATACGAAATATAAAAAATCTATTATTAATTTTTAAATTTTTAACAAAGATTTGTTTATGTCCCTGTTTGATCTGATGAAGCAGGCACAATATTTATATCTGGCTTTTCTCCATCTCTGATGAAATTTTATGTAGTAATAATCCTTCTATGATTTTACCGCTAAAAATTATGGAGGATGCTATAAAAGTTAAATTAAATAGTAGAACTTTTTATGTAAAAGCAGCTAGAGATCAAAATTTATTAAATTTTAGTTTTTAATGATTGTTTAAGTTTTTTTCACAATACACATCTCAAATTCTAAACAATGTTATATTGTAGTATTATCCTTGCAATTTTTTATTAATTTTTACACTACTTTTTTTATACATTTGAAATTTTGTAAAAAAATAATACACACGATTAATTAAAAGTTTTGAATATTTAAAAATGTCAAAATTTATCAATTAACTTCAAACTTATGTATATGTTATTTAAACAATAAAAATTTTCATTTTTTTGCAAATTTAAGGTTAACCAATGTTATATTTACTCAGAATAAGACACTACGTTGTTTGTTTATAATTAATAATGACTCATTTGATCAACAAATAAAGTTATTTTAGTGAATTAAAAATTATTAATAAAAAAATCACGACATTTAAACGTAAAAACAAACAAACAAATGCATTTTATTTTAAAAGCAGCAATACACTATAGTTAATTAAATATATGCATTGTTTATATTTTTTTTTATGCATATAAATTAAATTTTTGCCTTTACCCCCATATGTTTAAAATAATAATTCTTATAGCAAATATAAGTTGTGTTTCAAACATTTATCCAAGCCGATGTCAAGATAGAACCCAAGAAGACAGTTATTATATGGGGGACGACCATAATCTTATAGTTCAACTAAAAAATGGTAAAGAGTATGAGTTTTCAAACGCAGTTGTTAAAAAATGTGTGGAAAATGACAATGGATATGTTCTTGAACTCAATGACGGGACGGATTTAATTGTAAATGAATCAACTGTTGATATTAGACCACCTGAAAATGGAACCTTTAATGTAAATAATGTTAGACAAGGACGGGAACAAAATGGCGATCTTGTTTTGGATTTAAACAATGGAGATCGCATGGTTGTTAAATCTGCAGAAGACTATCAGGATAATGGAGATGGAAATTACTCTATTAACGCCAACGAGAACACAGAACTAATGACTACTGATTCGCAAGATAACAAAAATACAACCACTGCTGATGAAGAAAGTGAAAGCGAGGACGAGGATGATGATGACGACGATTCTTCTTCAAGTTCATCACGCTCAATTTTATGCATAACATTTTTGATTGGATTTGTTAGTGTTTGTGTGTTAATATAAATAAAATTTTGTTTACAGTTAGCATTTTAATGATTATATTTATTTTTATAAATAAAGTGCATATAATTAAAGAATTGATAGAATTTTATATTTCAAGTGTCTGAATGATTTACAAAATGCAAAAAAACACTAAACTTTTTAGCTTTTAAAGTTAATTACTTTAAAAGTTGGTGTGGTTGTAGAATCATCAAACTTGCAATTTTAATTTACATAATAACTTCTTATAAAAACGAAAAAATAATTATTAACAATAAATACATATAGAGCCTAATAAAGTATTTTTTATACTTCTTTTAAAATACTGTTATACAACAACATTAAGTTATAAAATAAATTGTATGTAAATACATTTTAAAGCGCCCTTTCCACATGTTTTACGATCTTAACATAAACTATAAATATAACTTAGATGATTTAGACGAACTTGAACATAGCAAATTTGCAGGATTTTGCATCAATAAAGTCATTTCACAACGAAATATTAACAGCTTTACTAACTTTGCCTTACCATTTCACCTTCCATCTAAAAAAATATTTAAGAAGATCACAGTAGAACTAGAAGATAAAAATTACAATACTAAATCACTGTTAACTAAATGTGATATACTGGCTCTTAAAGTACTCGACTTTGATAACCCAGTTGATGAAAATATGTGCGATGTTATTACATTTGATTGTAAAAAAGTTGTTAAGTTTAAAAACATCAATCCTGAACTTTTTTACGAAATAAATATTGTTGACTCTTTGTACAATAAGAAGGATAGAATGGCGTGGATGTACAATGTGAGAGAATTGATTAAAGTAACCAAGTGCAAGAATATTGTAGTTGGAACTTCTGCATCACATTTTACCGAAGTAAAGGAACCACTAGATGTTATTAAAATGTTTTCTATATTTGGGATAGGTGATGATAAATGTAAAAAAATTTTAGAAAATAATGCAAGATGCTTAGAAAAATGTGCCTACAAAAGATTTGTAAGTGACAACTGTGTGTTTAACGATATTCCTGAAGGAAGTCTTAAAGAGGAATTTATACTAAAAAAATTTGAAAGCGCTAATAAATCTTACAAATAAGAATAAAATTATGGATTTGGATTGAATAAAAATCCATTTAATTTATAAAAATAACAGTACTATTTTCATAGAATATAATTTCTTGTGCACTTAAGTCTTCAAGTACTTCATCAACATCCTTTTTTGTTATATTTAAATCTGATGAAATTTTACTAAAAATTTCATCTAATGTAATGCTTGTCAAGGATTCATTATCTAGTCTAATTTCATACAATAAATTTATAATAAAATCTTTTTTTGCATTATTATTCTCAACAATTTGAATTTCTTCATCTATGCCATAATTCTCCGTATTAATCTCTTCATATTCATTCTCCGTCTTATGCCTTTTATTTTGATTAACAACTTGTTGAAAAAGCGTGGAATTTAAAAGTTCAATAGCTTGTTCTACATCATAGACTTCTGTAATTTCCGATAAACGTAATTTAGCATTGGCAGTAGAAAGACGAATAATTGTTTCTAACATTCTAGGAGTAATTGAAACAATTTGTTCTTTCTTATTTTTAATTTGTCTAAATTTTGTATATTCTTCAATAACAACTTTACTGGCTTCTTTAGTCAACATAGGTTTTATGTTTTTACATGCTTTAATATAATCTCTAAATCCATTTGAATCTTCAACTTCCTTTTGTACCATTATAGAATGATTATTGATAACATGCTCTGAGATTAAACAGTCTAGATAATAATCTGATTTGTCTAAAACAACAAAAATTAGATCAAATCTTGTCATAATTGATTCGGGTAAGCGAATATTTTCACTAGGTCTTTTACCTTCTCTATACATACCATAAATGGGATTGGCGGCAGCCAAAACAGAGCATCTGGCATTTAAAGTTGTATGTATCCCAGCCTTAGAAATAGTAACAGTTTGTTGCTCCATCACTTCATGTATTGCTACCCTATCAAGATCATTCATTTTATCAAATTCATCTATACACACAATTCCACGATCTGCCAAAATCATTGCACCAGCTTCTAATCTTTTATCTCCAGTATCCTTATCGATGACTACAGCCGCAGTAAGTCCAACACCAGAAGAACCTTTCCCTGTAGTAGCAACAGAAATTTCATTAAAGTTATATACAAATCTAAGCAGTTGGCTTTTAGCAGTAGAAGGATCTCCAACTAGTAAAATATTAATGTCACCTCTAATTTTTGCACCATTTTTCAAAATAACTTCATTACCACCAACAAGCATCATAGCCAATGCTTTCTTTATTTTATCATGTCCCCATATACTCGGCGCAACAAACTTAGTTAAATTATCATAATTATATTTAGAAATATCCCCTGTTGCATAAACACTTTTTTTCATTAAATCAATATTATTAACTATTAAAACATTTTTGAATTTAGATGGGAACTCCGTAATACCTCCTGCAGCCAGGCTTTTGTAAATTCCATAACAAATAACCCTATCACCAGGCTTAACTTTGTCTACTAAATCATGACTTAAGATACATTCTACACTTCTTGGTAGCTGACCACATGGAGAATCTTCAGGCATTTCTTGTAAATTAATAGTTTGATAATCTATATAATCACTTAGTCCATATTCAGTATTTAATAACGATCCATCAATATCTCTAGTAGGATAGACAGTATTTGTAAGCGGCAACTTTGTAATCATAGTTGAATCTCTGTATTCTTTTTGCACAAACGAGGATTTAAAATTGTTGTAATGAACACTTTTAACAATCTTGGGTCTACAGATCGAACAGCTAGTTACTATTCCTGTAATACAAATCATTTTTCCCAAAAAAAAAGAATTAATAGACCTAGGGGTAAGTTTGTATTCTCCAAATGACCCTTCAATACCAAATTTAATATTTTTATGGCTAATTTGATAAATGACATCCTCTATTTGTGGAACAAGATTAGAAGGGTCATTTATAAGCAGGTTAGCTAGTTGTACATTAAAAATTCTTATATCATTAATATTAATGATTATTCTACTTAATGATGTTTTAAGAAAAATTTCTAAATAGTCTTCATTCTTAGCATTTTTATATTCTTGTACAAAATTTCTAAATTCTTCTATTGGATCAATGATATTCATTTAAGGGGAAAAATAAATCTGTAACTTTATTAACTAGCATATAAATTGTGTAATTTATAAACAGTAACTTAAAATATTTTTACTGATATACAATCATATACAAATTTTAAAATTAAAGATAAATTGAATTTACAATAATTAAAAAATTTGGCAAGTACATTGCTAAGGAGCATTCAATAAATCCAATATTTAAAAATATTATTACTAAATTATATAAGACTGCAATAATATAATTTGTAACCTTTTTTCTATTGGATTTTCTAATTAAGTTTAACACAAAAATTAAATCTTTAATGTTATAAATGTTCACATCGGCATTCAAATTATTATTAAGGCTTATACTAACGGTAGAAGCATTAAAAGCAGGAATATCATTTATTCCATCTCCTACCATACAACAATTATTTTTATAAGCATTTAAAATATTCATTTTATCTTCTGCTTTAAGATTATAAAAATACTCTGAAATACCTACTTTTTGACAAAATTCTTCTACATTTCTTTTTTCATCTCCCGACACTATGATAACACGATAATTATTTTGCAAAATACGTACAACATTTTTAGCATTTTTTATCATCAAATCTTCCACAAAAAACCATCCACAAATTATACTGTTTCTGCTTACATAAATAGTATTTTTTAAGCACATTTTATACTTTAAATTTAAATAGTTACAAAAATCAAATTTACCAATTCTTATTTCTTCATCATCTAATTTACACCTTATACCACATGAACTTACGTATTCTTTATCGGTAATATGCCCAACACATTCTAATTTTCTTACAACATTTAATATGCTTCTTGAATATGAATTGGTAAATTCCTTTTCTAAAATATAAATAACACCTTCTAGTTCTGGACAAATTTTGTAATTAATTATTTTGCTAACCTTTGAAAGTGTCCCTGTTTTGTCTAAAAATATACATTTAACATTTTTTACTATGTCATAATTATTAATACGTACTTGTTTTTCTTTTAACTCTTTATACATCCTTAATTTTAAAATTACATCGGATATCAATAAAACGCACGGGCAGATCTTCATATTTAATTTAACTATATATTCTAATATATCTGGTAAATTATCGAATGTAAAAAATGCATTTAGTACAAATATTATATTTGTAAAAATAATAATAGTATTGTAAAGGGATTTTCTTAATTTTTTAGGCAAACAATCAAATTTTGTAATATTTGTAACTTTCACAACTATCTCTCCTTTTTTAACAATCATCCCTTCATATACCAAGTCTTTTAGTTTGAATGAATAAAGCGTATCTTCTCCAGTATTGGAAGAATTGTCTATTAAACAAGCACCATAAATTATTATTCCTGTTACGTAGATATGATCATTTCTTTTTAAATACAAAATATTATCGCGAGCTATGGATTCTACATTTTGATAATAAACAATACTTCTATCTCTTTTAAGATCATTAAATCTTACCTTAGTGTTGATATGCTTATTATTATGATCTAAATCAATAAACTTGAAACTCTTGATTTGTTGATCAAAATTTGTGACAATCTTTTTAAAATTTGTTTTCTCTAAAACTTTAAATGTATTAAATTTTGCCAGAATATTTAATTTATCTGTAATAAATGTATTAATAATAATGTATATCAAAATGCTTGATGAATTGCCAATGAAACGATCGTCAAATTTTAAAAAATATAAAATGTACAACAGAAGAGAAAAAATTCGATAAAAAACCATATTTTTTCTTTTTAGACTGTTCCACTGCAGAATCAACATTATGAAAAGCTTAAGGTACAAAAAGTCATGACTTATATTTAGTAAAACCAAAAGAAACATGGTTACAAAATAATGCTTAAAATTAATGCTTTGTGTATCAAACCCCTTTTCATTAATTTTCCTAAGTATTTTATTCAAGTTTTTAGTGTAATTTATTAAAATTTCTTTCGAAAATACATTAATATGATATGTGTGTATCTCTGGAATTGACAATAAAATTGCATTAAGTTTATTTATGCACATTATACATGATAAATTAGTAATTTTGATAATTTTGGATTTCATGCAGTAAAAAATTTACTGCTATTTAAGCATTTTTGCATAAATTATTAAATTTAAATAATTATAAATAAATTACAATTTAGTTTAAACAAATATAATCTATAAACAAATATTTTTTTTAATATAAAAATCTTATTTAAAATACGATGTAAAATTTTATTGTTAATAAACAGCAGTTTGTTGAATAAAAGTTAAATGAAAACAAACATAATGTAACTTTGTTTCTTTTTAAACAAATTAGCACAATGTTTGTAACAATAATTTTTTTGTTTTTATTCAACTTTTTACCCATGGATTGTAAAATGTCTGCTCAAAATGCTCAAACATTGGATAAAATTTGTTCAGTAGTTAAATCTAAATACTTAGTATTTGATACTACAGAATCAGTGAAATTACAGCTCATTTCTGAACAAAAAAATCTTGTCTGTAATATATCTATTAATTCGGTTTTTTTTGATATATGTTCTCTAAAAAATATTGTATTAAGAATTAATAAACCACGCTTTTTTTATCAAAAAATGTTAAGCTTAGAAATTGTAACTAAGCCATCCTTTCTAATTTTTATTTATGAATTTGAAGATTATATTTATAGACACAGATATGTTATTTTTAATGCATCTTTATACAAGTTACCATTTGTTATAAATCGAAGCGATTATTTTGATGCATTTTTATTGTATCAAGTAATATCACAAGTTTCAGGCGAAGCTAAAATTTTATTTGACGAATCTTTTGGCAGAGTTTATAATGAAACTATAAGCTTAAAATTTGAATGTAAAGGGTTTTCAGGAATAAGTTTCGTTTTTGATACTGAAATTTTGCGTAGAATTTTATCTATTAATGATAATTTTGATAGTTGCTTGCTTAATTGGGAGGATAGTGAGTCGCCTGTTAATTTTAATTTTTATAGTACTTTTTTATCAGTATTTATCTTTGTAGCAACATAAATCTACACTTGCACTAAAATAAGAATTGTTATATAGAAATTTATATTTATTTACGTTTAAAGTAAATTTAGAGGTGTGTGCTTTTCTGCTTAAAGGCTATTACCCTTAAAAATCAATAAATTGAGAATTATATTTTTAGAGACTTTTGATCTTTAAACATTTTATACTTTTAAATTTGTTTCCATTTTAAAAAAACAGTCTTTTTTATTAATCTTAAATAATAACATTTATCTATTATTCTATAAAAAAGGCATTTGTTAAGTTTAAACTTCATTTCAATTATTATTGTATTTCTTTTTACAGCACTTTGCAAAAAATCTTTTTTAATTTTTAACCGTAAATGAGACACGACGAAATAGATGTACAAAATTTCGTAGATGAAAGGGAATCTGATATTAAAATTTTGGAAAAATCTATAAATTCATCCAGAAAAAAAACAATGTTATTTCAAAGATTGCCATTTTATAGACGAAGACGCACAAGATCAAATTTTTGCAAGAAACAAAGGTCTGTTAGACAAAAACGAAGACACTATTTAAAAACTCATGTTTGGTATGCAAAACGCTTTAAAATGATCAAATTGGATAATGTTGGCATTCCGATCAAAAGGAATCAAAAAAGCAGTAAATTTATTTATAAATCGCAGCATAGAGGATTTATTTTTGATGAATCTTTTAAAAAATCATATGTGTGCTTTTTAAATGACACAAATTTACGACAATTTAATATTAATTATAATTTAATAAATAAAGTACAACTAATACAAACAGAAGAAGGATATATTGAGGCAATTGTAACAGAAAAGATTTGTATACTACTATTGCCGATGGGAATGAACTGCAACTTCGATGTTTTAGCTTATTTTGATTGTTTGATATCATTAATAAAAATAAACGATGAATTTATTAAAGACTTTTATATGGATGTTGATGGTGCTATTGAAAATAAAACTATATTTTACGTTGAAAATATAAATAATTATGAGAGTGGAAAGTTATTTTTATCTTCAAAAGATGTTATGCGTATTTGGCTTCACTTTATAAAAAAAGGATGCATTCCGATTTGCATTGAAGAGATGCAAAGGTTAGCTTTAGAAAATGATTATATGGTCTACCCATTTGATGATGTACACAGCAAAATGTTTAAAATGCTTGAAGATGCACAGAATACCGAATTTATAAATAAATACGAAAGAACACCCAAAAGCAAGAAAACAAGTATTAACTTTGAACATCTATATATACAAACACGTGACAGAGTTTTTTTTTATATTTTCGAGCTTACAAAAGGAGTACTTAACAAAAATGCTTTTATTTACAGTACAGACAATCAGCTGGTTGGTAGAGTAATACGGGGAAACTTTTGTTTTACCAAAGGAAAAAGTAAAGGTCTTTGCTATACTAATGATATGCTTGAACTTAAAAAAACATTTAAAGCTAAAAACTATAATAATAATAATTTTTATGAGATTAAAATTGTAAAACTTTTGCTTTGATTTATTTATTATTGTTTTATTGCAAATACGATAATGCAACCACCTTTTTAGAGTTAATATTGTTTAAAGCTGTTGTTTTACCAATTAAATTATCTATGATAGACAAACTTTTTTATAAAAAAATGGCCAGAGCGGGATTTGAACCCGCGCCTCCGAAGAGATTGGCGCCTTAAGCCAACGCCTTAACCACTCGGCCATCTGACCAACATTTTAATTGTGTCAAACTTATGTTCACACTATAATACGAAATCATTTTTTTCCTGCTTTATAATTTACTGGATTTATGTTAGATTGGTCATCCTTTTCTGTTATTAATAACTTACAAGATAATTTTATTGTAACCAAAATTTTTAGAATTTTAAGCCCTCTATGGGAAATGTAAACAGTACTATTTTATGCGAAGAAGAACTAGAAGAATTAAAGAACACTAGCGTATTTAATTTTGTGGAAATAGAACATTTGTATGAAAGATTCTGCTATTTAGATAGATTGAATGTAGGATACTTAACATACAAGGAATTAAATAGTATACCAGAATTTGAAATGAATCCATTTAATAAATTAATATGTAGTGTAATTGAGAGACGATTTGATTACCAAAACATTACTTTTGCACACTTTTTAGATCTTATAGGATTATTTAATATAAGAACAGATCTGAATAAAAGAATTAAATTTCTATTTGATATATTTGATTTAAATCAAGATGGTAAACTTTGTAAATCTGTGCTCAAAAGAATATTTAAATTAATGGGATGTAATGATGATAAAGAAGTAGATATTGTTCTTAAAATGTATGATATACATAAGAAAGGATATATTGATTTTAATGACTTTACGGCTTTTTACATGAGTGATCCTATTATTGAACAGAATATGCTTATTGATTTTACAAAAAATATTAAACAACCCAGCAAGGTAGGGTTTAAAGATATTATTATTCCTTATTTTTTTAATAAGAAGAATCGATAGTGTTATATACCTTTAATATAAATTTATTTTTAAAATTGGTATTCAATAACCTTTGTTTATTTGAAATTGCTTTAAATACTTGATTTGATTGCATTTTGATTATCAAATATTGTAAAATAAATACTTCAATTATAAACTAAAATATTTTTTGCTCTTCTATTGTATTTTACCCCAATAAATGTTTTTTTTTAAAGGTAGCGTAGACAATGATAACGAAGAGGAATCAATTGATCTTTTAATTTCTAGATTAGAACATAGTGAGTACTTAGAAGACAAGTATGATGCTTTAGAAGAATTAGAAAAGCTTTCTGCAAAGAATATAATAGAAGTGGGAACACATGGTTTACAACCCATTATTTTCTCTACAAATGAATTGTCTGATATTTCTTGCCAATTTAGAATATTAGCCTCAATATTTACGTCTGAATACAGTGACGAATTTATTGCGCTTTTGTTAAAAAATCAAGAATTAATAGAAATATTAATGAATAACAGACATAAAGATTCCACTGGTTTTTTTAATTTACTATTAATTCTTACTTTAAATTTGGATTTTTGTAAAACATTTGTAAAAATAAAAGATGCTTCTCATTACAGTGTTAATTTAATAGATAAGAATAATATTGATATTATTAAAAGATTAATTAAAATTGATAATAATTTTGATAAAGAAATAGTATTTGATAGTATTTTCGAGAAGTTAATAAATGGTGTACCAAATAATAGTAGTTTTGTTAATTTAATACTAGAACTTTTAGAAAATAATCATTTTAATCAAAATTACTTTGTAGAAACTGATTGGTATAAAATGCTAACATGTGGTTATTTTAACATTCTGAATATTCTTATAGATAACACTAATAATAATATAGAATATATAAAAGACAATATATATAGATATTACTCTTTTGATAAAGCACTTAAAGATAAGAATTATGAATATATTTATAAAATGATATATAAATCTAGAAGCTACCGCAAAATCCTATCAGAAATATTTTATAGTGAAACATATGAGGATATTTTTACTGTTAATTTTGAAGACAATATTGAGCATAATGAAGAAGTTAATGAGTTTATTTTGCTAACATACTATTTTATGCATAAAAAAATTTTGAAATTTCAACCAACTGGTTTTGTTTATTTAATCTATTCTGAGCTTTTATGGGACCTTAAAAGTATTCCAAAAATACTTATATCCCAATCAAAATATAAATGTATAGTAGAACAGATTTACTATTCTAGCCATTCTGTTTCTAGACTTTTATTATTATATGTTTTTAGAAATATTGAATTTAATCTAGAATTATCTTTGATAGATTTTAATTTGCAAACCAGTATTTATCATTTAATTATGGCTGACACCAATTATGTTTTAGAGCATCTATCATTTTTTAAAGAAAAAATTTATGATCAAAATGAAAACGTTTTGCTTAAAAAAATATGTATTTTGCTGTGTTGTATTCACGAAATAAAGATTAATTTTAATAAAGCATATATTATAGAGAATGCAAAGTATATAAGAAAATTTCTTATAAATTTAAGCTTAGATTCAGATTTTTATTTGATTGATGAAGCTTTAATTTTAATAATTGATAAAATTAATGAACTTATAAATTTATACAATAATAATTTAATATAAATTTTTTATGAATCAAAAAAAAAGTGTTTTCCGGGGAATTTTTTTTATTTTTGATCTTTGATAATATTGCTTTTACATAATAAAATTTTATCTTTTAATTTCTTTTATTAATATTTTAATGCTTTTTTATTAATTTTATAAGCTTTTTCTGAGATTCTTTATCTTTTAAAAAATGGTCACCACCTTCAAATACTATTACCTCAGAGTTTGTAACTTTATTAAATTTTTCTTTTATATCTTTGATTCCATATTCATCATTTCCAGATATGACAAAAATTAGCTTGTAGTTATTCTTATTCAAATTTTTAAAATGATCATCATCTAAATAAGAAGAAAATAAATCTTCTTTGTTATATCTAAAATATAAACTTTTAAATCTTTCCTTTGTATAAACTACATTCTCAAAATAAAATAATTTATCATTTTGAATTTGACTGTTAATTTTATATTTGTATTCAAAATATTCTGTATCAGATACTGCACCTTGCAAAATACATAATTTAATCCTTAAATCTACATATAGGTTTATGTATAACATTATGACTTGGCAACCAGTGGAATTCCCTAATAGAATAATATCTCCTTGTAAGTCTTTAATAACATTAGATAAGTCAGTTACATCATTATCTATCGAGTATATACCAAAATTGGGATGCGATCTAAATTGAGGGATTATAAGATTTATATTTTTTTTCTTAGTCATGCGATATAAAGTCTTTGTATATGGCAAAGATAAAAGATTATGATACAATCCTCCGACAAGAATAATATTTGTTTTCGATTTTATGTTAGAAGAAAAAGCTATTAAATGATTGACTGTATCATATTCATAAATTATCCCCTTTAATGACATCGGTAAAATTTTTATTGTATTATATATATTTTTTTAATTAATAAATTCAATATAAAAAACTAAACAATCCAAATGTATCAATAATTTTATACTTTTCTTTTATGTTTATTTTTATGCTATAATTTTATTTAAATAAAAAATTGAAAACAAACAAAATGATAAACAAACTATTAGTATTTACTGAAAACAAAGAAACTCGAATAGTCAGAACATATGCCGATACATATACTGACGATGAGATTAAAGAAATTATTTTGTTAGAAAAAGATTCTAATATAATAGGAGACATAATTTTTAAAAAATTTGATGACATTTATTTTTGTTTAGTTGTCAAAAATGAAAACGAATTATATGCCTTAGGCCTTATAAATACACTAGTAGAAACTCTTAATTATAAGTTTCCAAACTTGACAGATATCAATTTTGTTTATCAATTTAAAGAAATTTATGACATTATAGATTCAATGTTTGTAGGGGGATATGTTATACAATAAAAAACTTAGCTTTTTAGTAGTAGTCATAATATTAAAAGTAACAAGAAAAAAAAATATAATATGCTTTATTAAAGTTCCCATGCTTTATCAAAGTTTTCTGCATTAACATCCTCGTTTTCTTTATTATCAACAATATTTTGCAAAGCTTTGCAAAATTTATATGCATTTCCTTGAGATTTATGCAAAGCATTTTTTACCGGCGTTAATATTCTAGCTTTACTTGAAGGAGAATCAAATATTTTCCTAGGAAGTTTACTATTATTATTTTTTAAACCTAAAGATTTTCCTTGCTTGTCGTCCATTTAAGGGCTTATAAGATTATAAAATATTTCAATATGTTGTAAAGTTAAAAATATCAAATTTCACTATACTTTTTTATTTGTACGTCTTTTTTGTTTGAGTATTACCGTTTCATTTTTCAAATATCTAGCGTTATTCAATATTTCATCATTTTTATATATTTCTTGTTTACTAACACTTAGTCCTATTTTGTCATATATTAATTTCTTAGCATCTTTAACATAACATTCATCCAATTCTATTACTTCATTACCTTGTCTAATGCTACAATCAAGTATTATTAATACTTTATTAGATGAAGCAACAACAGTTTCTTTTATTTCTTCTGTTAGTGTACATAAAATCTTAAACTTTGTAAAATTTTTTAAATTTTTTCTAAATTTAAAAAAATCATACAAAATATTATTTTCTAATTGAAACAAGGCTCTTTTATAGTTTTCTTTTATTTTTGTATAATTTTTTGTATTTACTATTTTATTTTCTAGAAACACGTTGTCTAGAATATCATTTTTTACTTCTTCATCATCTGAAAATAAAACTGTAAACATTAAGGGGAATTAATGCCCCTAATGGTTACATGTCCACAAGAATATTTACAAAAACACATTGGAAAGTATGTGGAAATTCAAACTTATAATAACAGAAAAATTGAAGGAATATTAAGTGGTTTTGATGTTTATGTTAATATGTATATTAAAAATGCGAAAGATATAAATTATATTGGAGATGTAATAATAAATGGTAGTAATATTATGTTTTGCAATTTAAAGTAAATAAAATTTTAAATTTTAATGGTTAGCACATAAATTTTGAATAAAACATTATTTTCGTATTTTTATTTAAGTTATTTAAAAGTATTTATTTAAGCTTATTATATACAAAATATTAATTGAATAGTATTTTAAATAAAAGCAAGTTGTACAGACCATAAATTTATCTTAAAAACTATATGCTTAGATGTGTTACTTTAATTAATAATTATAAAGTGCGTGATTTAGAAAATAAACATTCTTTTTAGCTAAATTATAAAATTTATAAACATAGATTATAAATAAATTTAAAGAAAAGTATTAATTTTATAAAATTTGTATCATGTACATGTTTTGTTTATCTAAGATAAAAAAGTTTTATTAAGCATAAAAGTTGACAGACATTAATTATGTGATTTGTTTTATTTGAACATTTTTATATTAAAAATAAATTACAAAAAATTGTAAAATTACCATTTTTTAATTACACAATTTAAATGCATTTTGTGAAATATGTCAACGTTGTTTAAAATCACTTCTGCTACATTTTAAATGTTAAAACTTTTGATAAACTTACATTTAGTTTTTTTTGCTACATTGATTTATTAAATTTACACTTATTAGATAAATGCAAGTATGCTAATGCAATAGTTGTTTTTGATCTAAAAAATATTTGGCAGTTATCGATAAATCACATTTTTAAAATTTGCTCCTTTAAAAATTTATAAAAAATATTTTTTCACCCCTAAAAATGTCAGCAGATCCTAAAATACAGAATGGAAAATCTTACATAATGTGGAAACTTATTATATTTGGTGCAATGGGTGTTTGTATATCATGGCTTGCTATGCTTATTGTATTTGGTAATTTTGTAGACATTAATCCAGATTTATATGCGAGAACGTTTTTGGTCTGGAGGAATAAAGGGGGAGATGCTGCTATGTTTGAAGGTAGATACAAAGGATATAAAAGTCATGATTATAAAGCAGATAAAAAATTTGATGAATTTCTTGATTTTGCTCAAGAAAAAGACGGTTATATCATTGCAGGGAATTATCCACTTCATGCCCCAAGAGGACCAGAAAAGTTGTATACACTGATGGATGACAAGGGCTTGGTTAAAGAACTTTGGATTATTGAATTTAACATTAAATTCTTGTTAAATAAAGATAAGTTCGCTAATAAAGATGCGTATAGAGATTCTGCTATTGATGCTATGAAAAAGAAAACGTACGATCAGAAGTTTAAGTCACAGTGGTTTATTAATGATAAAAACATTGATGAGAAAGATATTGTTGAAGCTTTTAGTGATGGAGTTAATTTAAAGTTGTGGGCGAAGATAGTCAGCTCTTTCTATGAAATTCTTAACAATTTGGTAGAAGGCAAAAAGTCTGACTATAAGTTTAAAAATGGCAAGGTTGAAGATAATCTCTTTGCAGACATTAGGAAACTTTTTACTCCTTTAAAATATGATGATAAAAAACTAAGAGAGAAAGCTAATAATTTTTTTACTAATATGGGAACAGTTAAAGCTTCTCCATATGAGACTTTTACTTATTCAAGGTTGTTTAATCTCTTTACTTTTTTGACAATTAATCATAATTTCGATTACAACACTAAGATTGATAAAGACAATAAACCAAAGGAAAAAGAGTTGTATTCTAAAGAGAAAGCCGAAATATTTGCTCATATTTTTGCCAAGGTTTATGAAAAGCCCTTCACTTATAGTCTTCCTAATCCTACTTTTAAAGATAGATTAAGCCAATGGTTTGGAACAAGCCAAAATATTTCTAAAATTAAGGATGTCAAACAGGAAAGCAATATAAAAAAATCACTTGCTACAATGAAACAAAATGTTGATGCTATTATGCATGCAGCAACAAGTAATCAATAAAAAAATTTATTGAAATTCAAAATGCGTAGGTTTTTAAAAGTAAAAATGAAAAAATTTTAACGTACATTGTTTATAAAAATTGAAATTAAGTTTTTTAAATTTTTTATTGAGTTTAGGTGAGTAAATGACTGTTAATTACAGCTTAATTTTGATGTGTCTTAAGGTTAAAGTAATAACTAAATAGATAAATTACTTTTAATTCATTGGTATATCAAAATTAAATTTCTGTCTTACAATAATGTTTTTCAGTGCAATATATAGTAAATCAAAAACTTGTCCAAATAACATTCAATTTAAAACTAAGAAACAAATTTTAAATTAATTTTTTTGTATGATTTAATATATTTTTTTACTAAGTCTGTGTAATTACTATATTTTAAAAACAATATATTAAATAGAATTAATTGTCAATATTAAATATTTAATAAAAATCATGTTTATCAGATATTTTTCCCCTTGTCTCCACGTACATTTTTGTAGATTTATCCATTCTTGGAGATTGACCTTGTCGTGGGACTAATTGTACAGGATCGCCCAAGCTTAATTTACCTCGTAAATCTATATGCTTTGGACTGTAACTAATCTCACAATCTACATCCAATTCATTTCTCTGCTTTACAACACTTTTAAAATTGCAAACTAGTAAAGAAGGTTCCATTGAAATAGCATATTCTTTCATTCTTTCTAGATAATCCATTTTACAAATACTTTTAATGTATTGTGCATTAATACACTGATATTGGCTATTTTCATATAAACTTAATTCATCCATTATAGCCTTATATTCATTTTCAATCTTTTCTCTGGTCTCTGATATATTTGTTTGAAATAGTCTACACGAATTTTTAAAATATTCTACGGTTTTCTCATAGTGTTCCACAACAGGAGCAAGTTGTTGATTTGACACATTAACTTCATTTTTTAAAATATCACATACTTCAAGATATCCAACTAATCCATGACCACTATTAGGTAACTCAGAATGATTGCCATTAATTTTACACTTAGTACAAATCGGGATAGTACATGTCATACAAAAGTATTCTACAAGAGTATCAGAATGAATAGAACAATAGATAAATTTGCGCCTACCACATTGATTAAAATAGTATCTATTGTGTCTTTTATGAAATTGATCATAGTGCACTTCTTCGTCACATTTTTCACAAAAACTAGCGCGCTCTGATGGACAGAATGAAATTGATTGATTTGATCGACATCTGTCACATACAAACGATCCCTTTGACTTAAGCTCCAATTCTTCGTCATATTCAAAGGTTATAGAATAAAGGGGAAGAATCCTACTAGAATCTTTTATTACATAGCTATAGTCTTTGACATTAAGGTTATTATCATCTAAAAGTAATTTAAACTTTTCTGATTTTTCATTAATAATAAAACTTTCATAATTGTCCGGTGGATTAAGTGTTCTTGAATACTCCCTAGTAACAAATAATGAATCTCCTACAGCCACTTCACAATATTTCACTGTATGTTTGAAGCCTTCGGAAATTGGTATATTAAACATTGGAAACGTCTGATCATCTTTTGTAAATAACTTTAACGTTTTAGTGTCACCAAATTTTTTTTTAAAAGAAGAAATAGCATCAGCATCACTTATATCTTTTATGTCTTCTAGACGCAATAAAGTACTATCTAGTGTAAATTTAAGTATATACTCGATGTCTTGCATTTTTAGGGTTTAAAAAATTAAAATATAAAAAATTGTAAAGGTTTATTTAATTTATAAACTTTTTTGGTACAAACTACGAAATATGTTTAACTACATTGAAAATCAAAACAAATAGTGATATATTTTAATTAACATTTTTATAAAAGCAATTATAGACACATTTATTTTTACGTTAATTTGTTAATTAAAATATCAAAATGTAATCAATTAAAATTTGCAATATATTTAATGCGTTGTGGTGTCTCTTCTTTTTGTTTAAAAATATGAATTATTTATTTTCAAACATACATTCATAAAATACCATAATACATGTCTATTAATTCATTTAACAACTTTGATAAAGTTAGTAAAATTCAAGATACATGTAACAATTTAAAAAGCTAGCGGCAAAATTGATGATATCAGAAAATTTAAATTTTAAGTACATTATTAAATATTTAGATATTTTAAGTCATGATTTTAAACTAATTTAGTCAAAGCATTCAGATTTAAAATTTTTGTTAGGTGTCAAAAATTTAATGCTGTTTAATAAAATTTTTCTCACAGCTAAATGCTTTGTAAATTTTCAAAAACTTTGACATTAAAACTTAAAATATATGTTTAAGTAAAATAATTCGTTAGATGATATACAAAAATAAAAAAACATCATATTTGACAAAACTATAATATTTTTTAAAGTCAGATTACATTATAAAAGCAATGATAAAAAACATAACATTAATTTTCTTAAAGTTATAATTGTTATGAATTGGTGTGCTTGTCAGGAATTGTGCCTGTGGCAAGAAAGCATTCAATGATGCTACGGGAAGA
The DNA here is from genome assembly GCF_000988165.1 of Vairimorpha ceranae. Taxonomy (NCBI): domain Eukaryota; kingdom Fungi; phylum Microsporidia; family Nosematidae; genus Vairimorpha; species Vairimorpha ceranae. Next base: position 40,044 of record NW_020169318.1, read on the forward strand.
TCCGCAAATTCCCAGATAAAGAGTGCTTTTGTTATAATAAGCTTTATTTGTAGAGATGTTGCGGTGATTAGAGTTATTTTTACTCATATCTTCATATTAATTTTCTTATTTATGTTTAGCCAATAAACATAATTGTTTTAAGAAATGAAACAATATCTAAATTAAATCACTAATATGTGATATTTTAAATTAATAAAATAAATTATTTGTTCATTATAAAAATGTGATATGAGAATTATACCACATGAATAAAGATCAATACATTTTACCGGTCATTAAAAAGTATAATAACCTCTTAATCTTGTCATTGTATTTATTATAATACTACAAAATGTATTTTATATTCTTCCCTTTTTATTTATAATTTTTTATACCCGTTAAAATGAGAATAGAAAAATGTTTCTTTTGTTCAAGTAACATTTATCCAGGACATGGTACGATTTTTGTAAGAAATGACTCTACAGTTTTTAGATTCTGTAGATCTAAATGTTCTAAAGCTTTCAAAAAGCGTAAGAATCCTCGTAAAGTTAAGTGGACGAAAATATCAAGAAAAATTAGAGGAAAAGAACTTCTTCAAGATAAAGTATACGAATTTGAACATAGACTACAAGCACCGCCTTTATATGATAGAGAACTTGTTAACAATACTGTAGAAGCCATACCAAGAATATCATACATCAGAAGTAAGAGAGAGGCAATGTTTATAAAAAACAGAATATTAAGTAATAAAGAAAAAATGAAAGAAGATGAACTAAGAATATTAGACAAGCATAAAAATTTATTAGAAGATAGTCATAAAAATGTGCTGGAAGATAAGACTTTAGAAATAGAACATGAGAAGAAAGTTGTTAAAAAACATGCACAAACTAATTAAATCTTATTATAATAAAAATATAAACAAATCTTAAATAAATAAAATTTATTCCACCATTGTTGTCTTTTCAACGACATAGATTCCATCTAAAAAAACCCTAGGATCTAATTTCTTGGCCCTACAAGTATTAGTAATATCTCCCGCTGTTTGTGACACATCTGGTAAAGATGGACCTTCAATAGCTATACAGCCTTTTCTTTCAGTCAAAACTCTAACTTTAGCCTGTCCTTTCATTCTAAATTCTCTTGGTGCCTTTTCTCCCATAAAATTTTTAATAACCAAAAGTTTGCCATCTTCTTTTATCTCAAAATTTATTGAAAAATGCTTGTGTACTGCTTTCATAATATAGGAAAATCCCTTAGTGACGGCAGTAATAGAATTTTTTAGTAAAGAAGAGACAGTAGTAGCGAGCGCAATTTGTTTTCTTTTACCATGCCATAATCTTATAACTATATCATTTTCTTCTACAGTAAAAGACATAAGGTATTTAGTACAATCATGTACTAAACTTCCTTTTGGACCCGTGAAAGTAAAAATTTTTCTGTTAAGTTCTACTTTGCATTCATCGGGGATAGCGATTTTTCTTTCTGTAAGGATTCTAGTCATTTAGGGGATAAAAAAATATTAAAAAAAAACTAAAACCGTTTTTATGCTGCATAAACAATAATGTAATGTACAGATACAATAAAATCAAACGTTAGGTACAAGATGTAATATAAATCTTTATAACTAATATGGGATTATGTTTAAGTAGCACCTAAAATTTAATAAATCTTTCAATAACTTTAATAAAAAAGTTCAAAACATTAGATATTTTAGTAATTTTGTACCAGAATATACTTTAAAAGGCTGTTAACGTATTATTTGCGCAGTAACAGTCCATATTAAAATGTTGTTAGTCAATTTTTTAAATTTGTTTTTTCTAACCCTTTATGTCAAGATTTTTTTCTGATTTAGAAGAAGAAAAGAAGGAAATTAAAAAGAAATTCAACGTTATAGAAAAACAGACAGAAAAAATATCTAAAAAGGATAAGCTACAAATTGAATTTGACAACCGGGTCAATGAACTATTTAAAAATCCAAAAAATGTTAAAAAGTTTGTATCCGATTTGAAGAAATATGAAAATGTTAATGTTTCTGAATCTGCCGAAAAAATTTTGTTTAATGAAAAAATTTATCAGAAAAGTAATAAAGTTTTGATCGATAAATTTCTTAAGAGAACAATAGAAGATACTATTGTTAAGGAAGACAGGTCAAATAACAAAATTGAAGTGAAAAGGCAGAATGAAGGTGAGGTATATGAAGGTATTTTAAATATTTCTGATAAAAACGAACGGGTTTTACAATTAAATAATTTTTGTAAAGTCGTTGAAGATATAAATTTGAAAGTTAATGTATTAATTAATTTATTATCGATCTATGCAAAAGATAAAGACCTTGAAAATACTTATATTATTTTGTCAGATTTGCTTAATTTTTACGATAATAAAAAGACCAAACTTTTTTTAGATAATAGTGTTGATATGTATTTAGATCTTTTTAAAGAAGATGTCAGTATTTATAAAAATATTTTACAAAGGATGAAGAATATAAATACTAATGTTTATGAAAGGCGCTTATTAGATTTAGATTTTTCTGATTTGAAATACACCGATAGCAAGTATCTAGATTTTAAACTAATTTGGTTAGTAAAAAATAACAAATTTGAAGAAAGTAAAATTGTCTTAGAAAATATAGATTTTACTGTTAAACATGACAATATTTTTTATAAAAATTTAGAAGAATTTGCAAATTTGATGTTTATCAACAAAGCCTATTTAGAGGCATATACTTGTTTCGAGTATTTATATACAAAGAGAGAACAAACAGAAGAAATTAAAAAGAATTTTTACATTTTATGTGTCTTGCTAAATAAGAGAATACAAGAAACTGCATTTTTTCAAGAGTTTCTTACTGACTTTAAGAGCTTTGGATCGAATACATTTGCACTAAAAAGTAAAGGTGTATATTTTGAAATTTTTAGAAGTTTTTATCTTTTGCATAACTATGATGTAGAAGGCGTATATAATATTTTGCATGAAATTAAAAATATTTTTGATGATAGAGAGATAATTGAAAATTGTGCATTAGAATTATTGGCTTAGATATTTTAATTTTATTTATAAATTTTTAGTTAAATATTTTTATGTATTGGACATTATAACAATATTGTGATTGTTTTTAATAGTTTTTATATAAAATTCATTTTTTTAATTATATATATACAGGAGATTAATTAGCGGGAAATAAATTTTTATTAAAATTTAGATGATAATTCTTTTTAATATATATTTTAGATTTTAAAATTTCTATAATATTTTATGTTAATACGAAATAAATAATCATAAACTACAAAGGTTAAATTTTTATACTTCCAATACATAAAATTTATTAGATTTATTTCTTCTTGTTAAAAAGATTATCAAAACATAATTTTGGATGTTTTTTTTCTTATTGGTGCGATAATATTTTTTTAATTCAAAATTTTTAAATTCTACAAAATTGTGAAACTCAAATTTTTTTTTTAATTTTTGCAATTTAAAAAATATCTCAGGCTTTTAAGAGTGTAATCTTAATTCATTTTGATTTTTAAAAGGACATAATTAATCTATCTCAAAAAAACAACAAAGTTTTTTAATGTAATAATTTTTGAGTTGTTAGGTCTAAAATTTATTGCTTACTTAAATGTAATTAAAACATACAAAGCATTTAGTTTAAAAGAAATATTTTTCAAACAATTTATTTAAAACTGTTCTAACTCAGTATTTTTCCTATTTCTCAAAACAATATACAAAATAAGTCCACAACCCAATAGAACTGAGCAACCAATAATATACCACAATCTTTCAATGTACCATGGATCGGATTCATAAGCTCGACTGAGAACCCATTTTTTTTGTTTGATATGATATCTAAAAGATTCAGAATAATAATATTCATCTTTTCCATTTTTAAAGATAGTAACTCGTATAGAATATTCTTTATTACTTTCAGGTTGCTTAATTTTATCAAGTGATACATGTAAACTATCTCTTTGACCGACTTGACTTGTATCTCTATGTATTGAAATAAACTGTTCAGCATTAGCCTTTAGAGCACCGGCCATAATTGTATAATCTTTAACATAATATGTATCATCAAAAGAAAGTTCAGCTGAATTTTTATGAAAAATTAATGTTCCAAGAGGGTGTGAAAAACACAAAGCAAATAGCAAAAATATCATTGTTTATTATTAAAATTTTTATTTTATACAATCATATTGTTTACAACATCAGTAAAATTTTGTTAAATTTATAAATATGTAATATAAACGTAAATTATGATTTTTGTACTTTCTACATTTTTGTTTAATCAATTACAAAATTGTTTGTTTAAACAATTGTAGAATTAAAATTAAAAAAAAATTTTAATAACATCGTAGTAGTAGCAAAATTGTGAAATTTATTTTAAAATAAAATTACAAGTTATATTGATCCTTTAATTAAATTTTAAAAAAGACTAAAAATTTAAAAGCACGTAAAAAAATTTGTAGATGTAAACAAGAATAATCCAATATGGCTTAACACGTGATTTTATCGTGACAAAATACCATTCAAATTACAGAAAAAAGCCTGAAAAATCAGATTAAATTGAAGTATACATTTGATTCGTTACTTTTAAGAAAAAGTTAAAAGCATCTCGCTGGAATACAAGAGAAGAAGAGGTCTAATATTAACTGAAAACGAGGGGAGCGAAAATTTTTATACTTTATAAGTTCAATGGATATGAAAGCAAAGAAAGAATATTAAAAAGCATTTTAGCTCTCAAATACTAATTTAATTGGATAAGATGAAAATGTAATAAATAAAATTGTAACAATACAAACTTATGTCTCTGTTAAAATAGAAAATTGAAGAAATAGAAATCATTTTTATTTTCTAAATCGCTTGATTGTTATAGATATATAATCCTTTTTTTCATCTTTAATATTAATCTTAAATTTACAATGTAAGCACTTAATTATATTATTAGAATTGCTAGAATATTTTTATCGTAAGCAAAAAATTTTGATAATTTTAAAGCTTTTAGCAGGTTCAAATAAAAAAACCATTAAAGTAAATTTTCAGCAAAATTTAATGATTTCAACAACGTGATTCATTTCAAACCAGTATTTTGATTAATTTTTATAAATCTTTTGCTATATATTCTATTATTTGAGCATCAACCTATGTTTAACAATTAAATTTAGAAAATTTTTAAAAGTATAGTAATTTTTTTTACAAATAATAAATTTTAATTGTATTATCTTCATAGCTTGTTGCATTTCACAACTTTGAAAAACTTTCTATTGATGTTTTTCATTTGAATTAATAAAATTTTATTAGATAATAGTGCCTAAAGTATGACTTTAAAAACTTCAAGAAGATTAGAAACTACTCAGTTCTGAATTGTATATCAATTGAAAAAGCAGAAATTTAAAAGATAACGGATATACAGAGAGCTATAAAGATTAAGTACAACAAACCCGATACATTTACATTTATTATAGATAAAGTAAAGAAAAAAATTATCATCATAGAAATAGATATTATCTCCTTTGACAACCTAAGAACTGTCGAAGTTGAAAAGAAATATAAATACAATCTACACGCAGATATTGCGGATCTATGTACAAATACAAGATGAAAATAATACCATGTGTGATGATTTGGGAAGGGATGGTAACTAAGTACCACAAAATTTACAAAGAAGATATAAGATTAGACCGTCCAATTGAAGCGTATATACACTTTAAATTGTTAAAAATGTTCCTGGAGAGATTGATGCTAGAATCAAGACGTGGGATTCACACCAGTAAGAAGGGTGACATAGAAGTGGGTTGGAAATCTGCAGAAATAAGCAATATAGCTAAAAAATCGGGGTTCTCTAGTTTGGAACAACGAACACAAATCTAATATACCTAAACTAATTTTACTTATTAGATAGCATGTCCTAATATTAAATATTTATGTAGTTTATCTAAAAATTAATAAAATTGTAATTTTTTTAAACTTCTTGTAAAGTGGATATTTATGAAACATGTTTACCACATCTTGTACGTGAGCAATGAAAAAAAGTTTTTTTAATTACTTTAAAAAAGATAGTAAAATTATTAACAATAATTTTCAGTATTTTATAAAATAATTAAAAGAATCTTTGTTTGTAAAAAATATATATAAGTAATAAACTTAACGCAAGAACGGACTGTCTCGTTTAACTAAATCATAGATTTTATAAAATTTGCCAAAATTTACTTAACTTTACAATAAAAGTTTTAATAAATATAAAAAAAGTAAATTAATGAAATTAAACCTTAAAGAGCTTATTTTTTTATGAATTTTAGTATTGCATAAAAGTAGCATATTTAAGCTTCTGAAAAATTAATTTAATTAAAAAATTTAATGAATTTTTGCATATTTTTTGCCCTTTTTTACACATTTTCAATAATATGCTGGTTTACGCTGTTTAGTTTTACAAACATTTTTTTTATTAAATAATTAATTAAAGTGGTTTTTAACTATCATAACGTGTTAACGATAATTTTTTTTATCTTGGTATTTAAAACTGTTTGTGCTTAGTACAATTGATGGTAAATAAAGATCATAAAACATTTCTTTATTAGTATTTCTTCTGTAAGATAATTTATCCCTAGCTTAGCAGTTGTCATAAAAATGTATTCTTGGTGAAATCTAAGGATTTAAAATAAATTTGGTTTTTACTAAATATCGTTTTTTTCAACAGCTCGGTCTGTACAACGTTTTTATAAGAAACAAAATCGTTCCGACTTAGGATATCCATCAAATACAATTAATGTTAACGTTTTGTTTGCAGTTTTGTATATACAAAAAATTTAAATATTTTTTAGAAAAACAAATTATTAATTACAAGAAATTTATTTTGTTCAAGTACATAAAAAATACGTTTTATAATCATCAATTTTTTATTTAAATAAGATAACACTTTGTTGTAAATTTGTCATAAATTTTCTATGGTGTCATTTTAACATCTTGTTACAAAACCTAGCATTTTTATGACACATTAAATTTTAATTAGATTATTGCTAAATAGATTTAATTATTAAGTATCAAACCATAAAAATTTTAACACATAATTGAGGCTGTATTATAACCTAACTAATTGTATCAAAAATACATTAAAAATGTTAAAACCTTAAAATATAAATTTTTAAGTATAATAAGAATGATTTATAAAGACAAATTAAAAATACTACAAAAAAAGATTTAATTTTGAATGATAACAAGAATTACAATATTATTTTATCCCAACAAATTGTTTTTTTTTTTAGTTTTATATAAAAATTACTTACTTAAGGTAACTTCTATTGATGTGATTAAAACGAAAACATTTTTCCATTATAAAAAAAAATTTTAATCGTTATGTTTACGCAATTTAACTTTATAATCTATCTTTGAACTTTTTTTTAAATGTCCTGTCTTGTATTGTCCTGTTTTGTTCCCTTTATGAATATTTATACCTTTAAAAAAAAATTTTTTAAAAATTTATTTAATTTGCTTAGTACCAAAAAAATTTGAAAATTAATTTTATTAAGTTTTAATATTTCATTAAAAACCAACTAAATACAATTTTTTATTTACATATTAAGCTTGTTAAGAATTAAGCAAAGAAGGCAACAACTATTTAAAAATTTTTTTCTAATATTTTATCTATTATTATACATCAAATAATATCTACAGACAGAATTTATAAAATGTCTAATTTTTTATAAAGTATACTGAATCGTAAATAGCCGTTGCTTAATTTTTTAAATCATATTTATGCTTTAAATTAAAAATATAAATATTATTTCAACAAATAAAGCATAACTTTTGATTTATTTTATAAAATAATGCTGTTTGTTTTAGCAAAATTTATTAAAAAATTCATATGTCGCTTATCCTTGTTTTAAGTTGACCTTTTAAATTTTTTATGATAAACAGCCCGTTCTTTATTTGTATGTAATATTAGCTTGAATAATAATATTTTTTTTGTATTTATCATTTTTGCTTGTAACTACTTCTTAAGTTGTTATATATTTAGGCTCAAAATAAATTGTATTCTTTATTTTAATAAGATATAATCTAGATACACATTTTAGTGCATATAATTTTAAACTTCTTTATTTTCACATATAATAGTACCCTAATATTAACTCATAATATGTAGTCCGCTGGTGTATGTTTAAAGCTCTAGCGCGTAAGCTTTTAAATTTGTTGCAATAATGTATGTCTATCCTATAACATAAAAAAATAAGCCTACTTTTTAACGTAATGTTAAATTATGAATGCAAAAGCAATAAAGTAGTATTTTCTGATGTGAATTCATGGGATAATATTTATTCTAAAATATTATCTAAAAACTGTCATAAATGTGTTTATGTAGCACGGCTTTTGTAGGCAGAGAACTGCTTCTGGGTTCTGTATATATTATAAGAATTATTTTTACTGAACATTTTATTTTTATAATTTTTTTTACATTGTTTAATCTCTTAGAAGATACTAATAATTTTTTAAAATAATAGTTATGTCATGATGCAATCAGCACATAACCACGCTTTTAATTTGTTTGTTTACATCCAGTCTGTTTACATAATCATTATTCTTAAATTAATAATTCACTTACTAATTAAATTCTATAAATACAGTTTTAACATCTTCATTTAACAATTGTTTATTTGTTTTTTTATTTTAATCTATTTAAGGCTATAAATTTATTTGTAACTGAAACTCCAAGAATAAGAAAGACGAGGCTATATGAATCCAAATAAACGAACTTATTGTAAAAGCCTTTTAAAACACGAAAAGTTGGTTTTCGATTTGTGTCTTTGACCCTAAGCGACTTTCATGTACAGTAGTAACCATAAAAAGCGCAATATTTTAACTTATGTAATATTTTAATTACGATGATTATTTACTTACAAAATAAATAGTTTGCACAAATACTTAAACGTTTTTTGTCAATACTTATAAAGAAAAGTTCGTATGTATATGATAATTTAAAATCAATTAAAAATGCCGGTCAAAAACATCAAAATTTATGATTTGGAGGAAAATTTTTTTGCCGTATTTTTTAAAAAAGTATAAAAAAATTTAAAATTTTAACCCATTGCTAAAAAGCTGGTTCTGAAAGATCGAGATTGTGTTATGTTATAAAAAAGGAATTAAACAATAAGAAGTTGCTAAAGAGTACGAAGTACATCCTTCAATTATCACACGATTTAAACTAAAACTAAAAAAAAACAGAAATTTGTAGGGGTAGACCGAATCAGGCAAGCCAAATATTTTTTAAATAATGATTTAAATTTCCAAGAAAATTTTTTTATGAAGAACCAATACTTCGTAGCATAAAATTGCCTCAATATATGAAAATTAAACGTGGAAAAACAATATCTGCAAGAACTATAATAATAAATTATGTGAAATATGGATTTTGGTTGTGTTTCTTGTAAAAAATCCCAATTGTCAAAAAAAAATATTAAGGCAATATTGGAGTGGGCTGAAAAACATGTTTTGTGTTCGTACGAGAGATGGTTTAGTATAATTTGGAGTGATGAATCTAAAATAAATCTTCATGGATCCGATAATAAAAGATAAATAGTAGAGAAAAAAATAAAAAGTATGATAAAGAAATCTCACACCAACTGTTAAGCATGGACGAAATAATATCATAGTATGGGCCTGTTTTAAAAGAAGGTGTCGGAAATATACATAAAATTAAAGAAATAATGGATTCAAAAGAGTATGCAAGAATTTTAGACACAAATTTAGCAACTTCATCTTAAAAACTTAAAAAAAAAATATTTTTCAGCATGATGACGATTTCAAGCATATAAGCAAGTATGTGAGAGAATATTTATATGATAGAAGAATATAAACCATAATTTGGCCTATACAATTACTTGATTTGAATCCTATCGAGAATTAATGGTCAATTTTAAAGATTAATGTTGCTAAAAGAAGACCAAAGTAAATTACAGTTAGAGTAATTTACTACCGAAGAATAGAATAAAATCGATAAAGAAACATGTAAAATATTATTTCAAAGCATAATAATTGTTGTAAAGCCTTAATTGATGCAAAAAGTGGGTCATCTAAGTATCTAAATATTTACTGAGTTTTTTTGTCCACATTTTTTTTAAAAATTTTTCTAAGGCATTTTTCTAAGGCAAATTTAAATAAAAATAATATACAAATCCAAAAATGTAATTAAAATATGTGATAAAAATTCCAATGTAATTTAAAAGTTTTATTTACTCAAATTAAAATTCGAATTTTTTGACCATACTGTAAAAAAACTAATAAATAATTCAATTAATTCAAGGTTCTTGATTAATATGTAAAATTTAATTACACTTTAAAAAACGATTTTTTTCTAAATCATATAGATAAGTGTTAAGGTTTTAATAAACGTATCACTGTAAATATTGTTTGTAAAAATTAAATATTTTTAAATGTTATAAGTACAAATTAATAGTTTGATCATGCAAACTTTTTATAAAAGGTACAGTAGCACAAAACATCATTATTTTATATAAAAAAGTAAAAAGACATCTTACTAAAAATTTTATCATAAATGATCATTTAAATAAATATCACACGATTGATAATGCTTTTTTGGGGTCTGAACTATGCAATTTATTTGTGTATTATAAAATTCTTTCAGATAATTTATGTCAAACATAAAAAAAATTTTCCTTTTCGTTGAATCAATCATTAGTTTAAAATCCAACTCGTTATTCTTCTTGTCGTAAACCAAGCATTTCAAATTTTTTACATCGATATCTTCTTGAAAGTTAAATAAAACAGTAACGTAAGAATAGCCATGAAGAGAATCGATATTTTGATCGTAATCATGAAGTTCAAATTTGTAATTTGGATCCTTAGTTATAAAAAATAAATTGGTTAGATCTCCAAAAAAGCAATTTAGTAAATGAATATCTTTAAAAGTTTTAAAATTCATATCAGAAAGCGTAAGCTCGTTCTTCCAAAAAATATTTAAATTATTTTTTACAAAATTTGTAAGAAATATAGGTATTTTATTTTGTAGAAGTTTATTATCTTTTTGTTGTAGTAATAAAATAAAATCTTTTAAAAAACTAATAATCTTATCATAGTCTCTATCAAAAAATGCTAAAATGTAATCATTATTTTCTAAAGAATGCTTAATTCTTGATTCGGGCCTATTTGTTAAATCATGAAGAAGTTGGCGAGACAATGAAATTATTTTAAGCTTGCTGGACAGTATAAATTCTGTAAAATTATTTTGCATTTTCAAATTTATATCGCTAATATTTTTGGAGATCTTTTTGACTTTAATACCAACCCGAGATTCTAGCTCAATATTAAACAACATTGTGGGAATATGTATGTTAAGAAAATTGTTTTGATTTAAGGCTGTATTAAAATTACAGTTGTAAAATATCTGATTGGTTCCTATAAAGTCATTTGAAAAACAATACAAGTTTTTAATGTAAGTATTGGTTGCTTGATTAGAATGAATATAAATAAATCCTTGAATATTAGATTGTGGTGATTTGATTTCAGTTATAATTGGAATCTTATCATTTGATGAATAATAATTTTTCAGATAAAAGTCATATCTTAATGGGAAAGCATTGCGCAGATAAATTTCAAACATTTTATGCATTTGTGGAACTACTGATACTATTTGTAAAGAATAAATATAAGACACCCTAAATAATACATTTAATTTGTTCATGGGCATTTTAATTTTTTTATTTTATAAAATTAATTATTTTTAGTGTAAATTGTGTTGTATCATACGGGCAGGTTTTTTTAACAAAAATTTAATTATAAGTAAATATTTTTTTTTATTTTTTTTAACTTTACTCGTCCTCATAGATTTGATCATATCATAATTTTTTATTTTTCCTTTGTTGTTTTGTAAATTAAAAAAAGAAATTTTTAAAATTTCAAAAAATAAGTAATTGCTTTTTTAGTACATTTATAAAACTTGTGATTTTTTAATTAAAATGTCATCTTATTAACGGATATAATAAAATTATATAATGTTGTGTTATTATATACTACATAAATAACGAGAACAAATATTCAAATTAAGGTTGCGGGATATTGTGTGGCGACCAGGTGCCTGAACGCCAATTATCAAGGAAACTTTAAATTTTTTAATTAAATCGTCTTTTGTTTGCAGATTTTATTAAATAATGTTGTATTTTTTTTACTACATAAAAAAACGAAAGCAAATACTTTAAGTTAGATTTGAGTAATTAATCGTCGGGCCAGTTGCTTAAATGTCATTTGTCCAAAAAAAGATAAATTTTTAATCCTAATCTACGATTTAAAAAGGAGAACAAAAAAGTTTTTTTAAGTCATAAGTTTGAGGTATTCTTATTGATAAATTTACTTATTTGATTTATTAAAAAATGTTTTTGTTTTCTTCTTCTTGTAGTACTGTTGTCTTTTATAGCTTTGGTAACTATTACTTAAAATGTGTTGAAAGCTGAAGTAACAAACTTTTTTTCTTGCGTAACATTATTAAAAGTTTAAATTTTATTGTAAGTAAATTATGTTTAAATAATACCATTCTAATATTCAAAAAATCATAAAAAATTGTTTAATTAAAGTTTTAATTTGATTGCGTTTTTATCCATTAATTAATTTGTACAAATCAATAAGTCCAGCATTAAGCATACTTATTTGAATTTATTCTAAAGAGCAGCTTAAACATATTTTTTTTCTAAATTTGTGAGCTTTGTCAGCCAGTAAACTTAAAGTCTTTACTTTATTTTTCCTAAGCATTTTCTTCAATTTGTCTACAGATTCACAAAATTTCGATTTTGCTTTTTTTTTATGTTCAACTGTACAATTTTATCCTTTCGTTTCTATTGTTATATCTATACCAAATGTTTTAGCATACATTATTTAATTGTTAAAGATTTTGACACTTATAGGTGTTAGAGCAGGATGTGAAATTTCTAAAAATTGTAATTTATATTTCAACAGATATATTTGTATATTATTTCATTAATTACTGCATTTAATATAACTTAAAAGATAAAGAAGATATATTAAGATTTAGTACAAGAGATCGTGGAAAAAGACAAAATTAAAACAAGAGTATCTACAAATAGTAGACGAGCCATAAAAAGATGATATTTTGCTCCTAACAAGAAAAAAAAATTAATATTTAAATTAATATTACCAGCAAGGACCGAATTATTAAGTCATGAATTATAAGTTATGGATATATTATCTAACTTTAATTAAATGAAACTAATTCATAAATCTTGTAAAAGAATAGCAAGTTATGTAACGACATGGCATATTAGTCAATTAAATACTATTAAAAAACAACAAGGTATAAAAATCCAACATTACCTTAAAGCTAATATCAAGCCTTTGTATTAAATAACGCTTAGAGTCTATCTCGTTGGAACTAAGATGAGAATATGATCAGAAAGGTTCTGTAGAGAAAGAAGTGGCTTAAACTGTATGCGCATTGGCTGGGAAATTAATTGTTAAAACTAAAATAAATGTTGGAGAAGAAGCTAAGAAATATTTAAAGATCTTATGAGCGCAAATAATAGCATAGCATTTTGCCCAGCACAACCAATGTAAATTAAGATCATGAAATTATACATTATTTGTATTTACCCTATAATACAACTGGTCTACAGCTCATTAATCACAATAAAGATTTATTATTGGTGATAAGCAAGGAGTTAAAAGTATAAAAGAAATTTATTTTAAATTAACATGCTTTACTTAATAATACTCTTTCTAACAGCTAAGTCTGTACAATGTTGTTTTAAGAAACAAACATCGTTCAGAACTAGGATCTATTAAATAGTAATTAAAAACTAGGAACATCTATTCTTGCCAAATAATTTTGTTAATTTATGTACTGAAAAAAATAAAAATATAGGTAAGATATCAAAAAAAAAATAAAATTATTAATATGATGATTTTTTTGCTTATTAAATATATTATTTAAAAATTCAAAGATATTCATAAATAAATTGGTGGCCTTAATCGTAAAAAAATGAATTTAAATGAAATTATTTCAACAAAATTATTAAAAAAATTTTTACATTATATTTGAAATAGCTCGAATTATTACAGTTATGTTTATAAATCTACTATGAGGTTTTTAATAGGAGTATAAATGAATATAAATGTTAATAAAATATCAAATATTTAAACAAATTAATGCAAAAATTAATAAATGTGAAATAATTTGACAGATTTCGTTGATGCGAAAAAATTTATCGTAATAATGGAAATTTAAACAGCAAAAAATATTTAATTGCTTCACTAATGTTAATTATTAATATCAAAACTGCCGCAAGTTTAAAGACTAAAACATTAAATTAGTATATAGACTCGTTAGAATTGAAAATATTACAAAGCAGGTGAGTTTTATATATATTTTATAAATTTAAGTATTTCTGTTTGGAAGCTATACATTACTGATTTTAAACAATAATATAATTTACAGTTTAGGTATTTATTTATATTTGAAATGAATTCATGTTATTAGATAATTATCTTTTATACAGCAACAATTACGCTAAAATATTTTTAGAATAAAAACGTCTTTTTTTTTTAGCAATACATTGGTTTTGATTATTGCTTTTTTTAAATTAATATCTCTTAATAATTCTTTAAATCTTAGAAATAGCTAAAAATAAATACTTGCTTGTTTAGTTATTTAAAAACCTTAACAATTAAAAATTTATTTTTTATTTTTTTTAAATTTAAAAAACTATGTATAGGTTTTAAAAATGACCTAGAAATTAATAACGCCACATAAACTGATATGTATAAATTAATTATTTATTAAATTGAAATTTTGCACACTTTTTTATATAAAAATTACTATTTTATAAAACACACAAATAAAAAAACTTTTTGATAAAAAGAGAAAAATCATATAAATAATAAGCTTAAATTTTACTTACTAAACAAGATATCTTACTTCTATTAGTCAATCCTTGTATCTCATCCTTTTCTAGTGTTTGTATCATCAATAGACCACCAAAACTGGCATGGACTTTTATTTTATCTTTATAATCTTCTATTTGATAAATTGTACCATTCATTTGGTAGTCACATTTAACTTCTGTCTCATAGTTGTCATATATTTGAATATTCAATACGTCTTCATTATTTAACCTTATAAGTGTAGAGTGATAATCTAAAATACACTCATCATTATTATTACATTGTAAATAGGCACGAGATACATTTTGGTATAACTTTCCCTCTTTGTCAATACATTCAACTTTATATTTTTTATTTAAAACAAGCATAGAAGGGTAATAAATATACACTACATATTTGATATATCATCATCAATGAAAAAGTTTGAATCTTAATATTTATTTATTTTTTAACCCTCCTTTTTCTTGAAATTTGTAAAATTCTCTGTATTTTTTATTAAGAACGAGTAGCATAAGTGTATCAGAGAATGGGGGAGAGCTGAATCTACCACAAAATTTGTTCAGTGGTGTCACTGAAGCGATAAGTCAAATATAAAAGAAAATACTAACCTTCAAATAAATAATTTAAGTTTAATTGACCATTTTAAGCACAGAGCATTGAAAATATGCATCTTTTTAAAAGTTATATTTTTCATTTTTATTGTAAATATTATGCAATAATGGTTTTTTATAAGAGTTAAAAAATGTAAAATATAAAGCTTTATAAACAAAATACGCTTAAAAATTGTAATGTACATGTGAAAGAAAGAATATGAGTAAAATAAGACGAAAATTTTGTTTTAGAAGGGACAGCTTAGGCAAATAATTAGTAAAGTACCCCTATTAAAATTACTTAAAAAAATATGAGAGAATTAATTTTTATTTTAAGAATGTTTTAATACGTAGTTAGATAAAAATTCTCTATTCTGTACTTTTTTATTTTGTAACATCCTTTTAACATCTTCTATATCAAATTTAACTGTACTAAATTTTGTATAATCATATACTTTATTATTCTCTAAATACTTAAGAAGACTATTAGATGTAAAATTATTAATGTTACGATTAATTATATAATTATTAATGTTTGATAATTTACATATTAAAGATATGTCAGAAATATCAATAGATAGTCTATCAATTAAATAATAAAACTTATCCTTTCTATCTGTTG
>NW_020169525.1:0-3455 GCF_000988165.1 Vairimorpha ceranae
CCGAAAAAGATTTTTAAATGACATGTGCTGGAGTAAAATATAGGTTTAATAATTATAAATTATTTAAATATAGACATTTCAAAACCATCTCTTAAATTTCATGAGATTTCCATTTCTGTTTACTCATCCCTACAGCATGCTTTGCCTCATTCTTCATCTTGCATTGTTGAGCAAAAATATTTTTTTTCTTCAGTCTTATCCATATCGTTTACTATTGATTTTTTTTCATCTTGCGTTTTTTTCTTTAACATTTTCTTTATCTTTTATTTTTTTGTTTTTTATAGTTGTTTTTATTTACTTTATTTTTTATATTTTGTTTATTTTTTTAAATCTATGCCATCTAAACTTTTATTTTTAATTAAGTTTTTAAGAAATGTATATTAAATATTTGTTATGTAAAAATCATAAAAGTTTCTAAATGAAGTAAAATTAAACAAAAAAATAAACATTTACTATAAATTATATGCTAGATTGCACAATGACACACGGGGCGGTTTTGTGAATCACAAAGGATCATTTTATTTTATTTATAAAAAGTTGTTAAAAAATCTTAATCTGTTTAATTATAGATTTTTAAAAAATATAAAAAATCAAATTAAAAATATATCCCATAAAATGTTCAAATTCTTTTACTTTTTTACAGGCATACATAATTCAACAAATAATGAAACTATCAGTACTACGGAATCTGTTGCAAATAATATGAATAATTGTTGTAGTGCAAAAAATGTAAATCAATGTAATCAAACGTCAACTGGCAACAATAATACAAATCAGTTTTTGGAGCAAGAAAATTTTGAACTAGAAAAGATTATTGAAAATGCTCTAGATTTAGAAGAAGAATTACATTATAAAAATACATTAAACTCTGTATTGAATAATCTCATTCTTGATGCAACGAATTCTCAGTGTTTTAAAAATGATAACAATGAAACTTTAGAAAACCCTGTTATAAAAAAAATTAAATTGGATGATGATAGTAAATGTGTACCTTCTGCAAATGCAAGACCTTCGGAAAAAATATTTCAAAATAGTCCAAATATATACTATAGTAGTACATCTAATCATTTTAAACCACAAAAACAATATGATACAGTATTAAACTCTGATAAGGCGCTAAATGATCAAAATGGTAATATAAAATGTGAAGAAATTATAACATATAAAGATAAAAAAAATTTAATGAATAAGCTTAATGATTATTATGCTAAACAATTTAATAGATATCTGATTTCTAAAAAAAATTAAATTACAATCCTGTATTTCAAAATGAAACAGCACAATTTAATAGTCAACAATTGACAAACTTAGATTTATTTATTGACTTTTGTAAGGAGGTTCTAAGTCGATTAAAATCTTCATTTGATAAAGCCAAAAATAAGAAAATTTCGATTTCAAAAAAAGTTATCTTTTTTAAAAATATAGATCAAAAATTTATATCTGAGTTATCGTATCTGAAAAGCCGTTATTATTCGAGAAAAAGAAGCTTAAACGCAAGTATTGAATGTCAAATAAAAAATATTGAAGAAAATTCTTTTTTTAAAAAAAATACTTGTTAGTCTATAAAAGAATTAATAGTATAGTGCAATATGTTTATAAAAGAAGTGGTAAAGTATTTCATGTCTCGTAATTTGTCTATTTACCTTCGTGATTACAATATACCACTTATTAATAATGAATGTGAAGATATCACACAAAAATATACAAATATTTCGCGAGCTGTACGACTTGAATGTATTGTTGTAATTATAAAAATGATTGTTGAAAAAATGGGTTGTTCTTGGGATTTTTTAGTTCAGATAAATCATAATTTAATTATTCTTTTTTATTATGTGACACATTTGTCTACAGATATTAAATGGTTAATTTCCCTTTTGAAAGACATTATGGATGGTATTGATAAAGAATATGAATGTAGAGAATTTAACTAATATATTCTATAAATACTTAATTGATTCGACTTTTTTGTATTTTAAAACAAAACTTACATCTGTACTATCTTTTAATCAATAAAGAAAATGAACATTACAGTATTATAGTTTAATCAAAAATTACAGTTTAGAAAAAACAAGTAAATCACTGTATGGTAAATCTGATTTTAAAACGGTGGTATTGTACCACGTAAATGATTCTGCATTAATTCCGCCAAAATATAAAAAAATTTTGTAAAAAATACCCCAAGAAATTAATTTTGTCGATCAGAAAAGTTAATCTCTAAGCAGGAGATTGGCTATATTATAATTGTTGAGATTAAACATGGAATTATTTTATTATAGTTATTTAAATATTGACGCGTCAAATACATTACATGTCAAACACACATTATACTAAACGTTTCATTGATAAATCCTACAATAATAATTTCAGAAAAAAAATAGCCAAGTATGCGTCGTATTTTTGGGGAAGGATGTTGAACTTAAAGTATTATCTAAAACACTTTTAATGTAAAAAATTTTATTGTAAGACCGGGTCTCTATAAACTGGTCATAAGGAGATTTTTTTATTCCTCCCTTTTTATTCATTCTTATTAATGTTAAAAAATATAAATATTTATAAAAATAAATTATTAAAAAAATATTAGGCATTTAGTAAGAATACTACAGTATGATATCGAAAAGCTATAAATATTATAAGAAAAAACAAAAACGAGACTGTCTGGTATTGTTTAAAAAAAAGTACTCAGGAAAGGTGTACAATAATTTAATTAAAAATGATTTAATAGCAATGAAACCCCACACTCATGAACCCATGACTGTTTTTTTTATGAGAGCGCTAATTATTTATTTAAACGTTTATAATGATTCTGTTTAAAAAAACATACTTTCTAATGGAGCGATAGCAAAAAAACGGTAAGCTTAGATGATGTAGAAAGAATTAATTTAGGATCCACGCATGTTATTAAACAAAACATTATGAGAAAGGTATCTAGATCGACAAGTTTAATACTTGACGCTAGTTATGGTATTCTTATTAAATATTTAAATACATTATCTTATATAAGTTTTAAAAATATGATAGCCTTTTAGATGAAGAACAAAAATTTATTATTTTTTGAAACGATAAAGTTGTTATATAAGCCTTAAATACTACCTTGTTTTTGGCTGATGGTACAATTTAAACTTGTACAGCTCGGTTTTATTAACTTTTTATAATACAGTTGAATATAATGGCAAGTTTTTTTTCTTTTATCTATGTCTAAATGCTAAATAATGAGGAAAACTGTTATAAGAAATTATTTCGGAGAATTCAACGTAAACTTTTACTTTTATGTAAAGATGATTAAACTATAGATTTCTAATGGACAATTATAAGTGCTGTTAGAGAAATTTTTTTCTCTTGTAGAAAAAAATTTTGCTTGTTCCAATATTCTCAAGCAGTTTATAAAAATTTTTTTGCTGAGAGATTAAAACAAAATTATCTTGAAGATACAACATTTAGATTATATTTAATGCATA
>NW_020169526.1:0-3262 GCF_000988165.1 Vairimorpha ceranae
CAGCCAAAAGGTATTGGTAAGACTTATGAGATTCGCACCGGTAGTTATAAAACCCCAGTCCCACCCTCCGCGACGTGGACGCTCTCATTATGGAGGGCAGAGAATTTATATTATTGTACCAGGATTAAAATAAAACGATTAAAATTATTTTTTTGTTTTTATATTATTGTCAAAATCTTGTTAAATTAAAACAGTATCGTTCACATTAAAGTCATTTATGCTATTTTGGACACACTTATTGTTCATTCTTGCCACATATTTTTCATTAATAATGTTATTTTTTTCGTCTACATTAATACAATTAATTTCATTATTATTTGCTTCACAATCATCTTGGTTGTTATGTATCACTGTATTAACTCCGGCCTGTTAAACAAAAAAAAGGGGACTAATGGGTTGTGAAGTGAACAGCCACATTATATTTATGGGTCACCTTTTTTAAAATAGATGACTATTTCTTTTTATTAAGTAGATTTCTTTCTCCCAAATGCTTTTTCAAATATCTTGCTAGAGTTTGATATAACCTCTTAATCTGACCTTGACTTTAAGGATGCCAAGGCTTATCATTAATTAAGAGTATTTTGTAAAGAGTACAAAATTCAGTTAGAACCGAATCTGCGAACTCCCCACAATTGTTATCCTGTAGAATTGAAGGGCGGCCAACAATATAAAAGATGTTTTTTAAACACGATACGATTTCAGCAGCAGTTTTTGTATCATCGGAAAAGTAAATGCATATTTTGGAGATACATCACACCAGTTTAAATCCACGCATAACTTTCATTTTGACAAGAATAAGTTCTCATATAAACAACATCTATTATCAACCTTTTAAAAGGTCGGCTTGCCAAAATGTGCTCGAATTACTCTCTTGTTTGAAAGGCTGTGCTTGAGCACAAATATTGCACTCTGCACAAACCTCTTTAACAATCACTCTTGGTATTGAAAAATACACCTGCTTACACAATTTATATAAACGATTATGCCCATAATAGTTTTGCCTAATGAATATTTGCAGTTCGAGCTTCATTGCGGTAGTCATTTCCTCAACAAAAAATTGCCTATAACTCTCGACATCAGTTTTCAGATAAATTAAATTATCTACCAGGCCAAATTTTTTACATCGTTGTTTGAATCGATTTTTTTCCTGCTTACTACCCACCACTGACACCACATTTCCCTACAAAAAAATCTACAGTGTTTTGGTACTCTTTTTCTATTTTAATAAAAGTAATTATTTAAAGCATATTTTTTAAAACAAAATATTAATTTTTTATTTTTTTTGTGATATAAAATTTTAAAAGTATATGTATCTGGCGTATTGTTTGGCTGGCATTATGTTGGTCAGAGTGAAAATTGATGTGCAAGGTTCGACCCGCAATTCTATACACATGTTTGAAATGGAATATTGTGTATATGTATGCTACAAATATTTAGAAAAAAATCTTAATATACTTTAGGTTGTATAGTATAGTTACTTAGGGCTGCACACAATTTATCTAATTGGTTATCAAAGTGGATTAATCAAAAAAAAATATAAAAGGCAAAATAAATAAAGGAAAGGGGGTCCAGGCATTCTAAGCCCCCCGATTGGGGGGATTCGAGATCCCGGGCCCCTTTTTATACCCATTTAATGATAAAAACCTTTTTTAGAAAAAATAATCAAAACAAATGAAGAAGAAATAATTTATCTTCTTTTTGGTTATAAGCTTATTTGGGTTGAGCAGGTATGCATACATTGCAATGTCAATATGCGACCTACATCCAATGAAAAAAATACAAGATAAGTTTGAATGGAGATGTTGTCATCACAGTTGTCAACATTACCAAACCACTCTTTCTGCTAGGTATAAATCTTGGATGTCTGTGTTTAGAACGGACTTTAAAACCTTACTTAAGGCTATATACTTTTAGTCATGTGGAGGTGGTCAGAGAAAGATTATCGAACATTTGAATATTGGAAAACACCTAATAATTAATTTACAAATTTAATTTTAGAACGTATTAAGATGTGTTTTTAGACCAATCCGGTGAAGTTGGAGACAAAATGTTTTAGTACAAATATATGAGACTAAATACACCTTTAATTTTAAAAGTCACAGAGGTAAATCTGCCGATCTTTGTTGGTGTTTATGTATTGTTGATACTTCTTATAAGTTTGGCTTGAGATATACTACTATAGTTGTGTCTCGTTCGGCCAACGTCCTAATTCCTATAATAAATCGGGTGGTTAAGGCCGGCAGTACAATCCATTCTGATGAATGGAAAGCATATAGAAGTCTAGAAGATAATGATGCATGTTCTTGCGCCGCCGCCAGTCATAAGTATAATTTTGTTGATCCTATATCAGGCGCACATACCTAGCACGTAGAATCTTATAATAACAGACTAAAAAGAGAAATCGGAGCAAGGAAAGGTTTAAACATAATACAAAAAAAGGTTTTATTAGAATTTATGTTTAGGGAAAGAGTTGTTGGAGAAAAGTTTATATCTTTTATTAAATTATTGCAATATTATTTTTTTTACCGGAAGACATAGAGCACCCGACTCAAAAAAAGTAACAAACTAGGCCGGCGATAATTTTTAATTCTTTTTTATTTAAATTTTTAAAACTCTTTGTACTTTTTATTAAGAAAAAATAACACAAGTATTAAAATTATTCCAGTAAGGACAGCACAATATTTTTGTGCATTTTCCTTTAATTATCAAATAATTTAGATCATAGAATAATGACTATTGCAACATTTAATCATTGACAAATAGTGCATTTTATACTTTTGAACAATACATGCAAGCCCAAAGACACAATGCAGATTGATAAAAAGAGCATATATCGTATTTATAATCTCGTTTAAAACGGTAAAGCATTAGCTAGTATAGTATAAAAAGATAAGGAAAACTTTAACTTTATTTTTAATCCTTCGTTTTATTAAATTTGTAAAACTTTTTGTATTTTTTATTGAGAAAGAATAGCACAAGCTTTAAATTTATTTCTGTAAGCACAATACAATATTTTTGTGCATTAATTTTAATTTTATCAAATAATTTAAATTATTGAATGTCGCGAGCCCAGTTTGCACTTGAGCCACGGCCGCATATAGTTCGATTCCCTGCAGAATCTTTTTATATCGAAAATGAGATATTTTAAACGCTGCAATTTACTAGGCTTACAAAAAATTAAGTTGTAAAATAAGATTAAAAATACCTTTTATGGGTTTGTGTAGAGGTATTGCTGTATCCAAAGTTTAAAATATTTGTATTT
>NW_020169527.1:0-3206 GCF_000988165.1 Vairimorpha ceranae
ACAATCTAACCAATAAAATACTTTATATAAGAAAAAGGTTTCTGTTTTTATCCTTTATTTATATTTTATGCGTTTTTAAATCATTTCTCTTAAAAAATATTTATTTTTTACTTTATGACACTATTTTTTCGAATACACCAAGATTACTATTTTATCAAATCAGTTAAATATGGGTAAAAAAAAGAAAACAAGAGCTGAAACAAAAATTAACAAAATAACTACAGCATCACTAACTGACTAAATATAACACGGATTGGATAAAGTCTCGCCTGCTAAACAAAGTATGGGCCCAAAAAGACCAACAAACTAGCATTTCTCAATGCCATTCCGAGTTAACTAGAAGCTAAAATGGAAGAGTGGCCAAAGGACACCCTACCAAGCCATGTTAAGTAGATGGAAACAGATGCCAAGAGGAGGCTGGGATAACATTACAGATTTTTATGTGGAGATGTTTAAGAGTAGATGTCAATCTGATGATGAAGAAAAGATCAACAAAGGTGGTGATAAACGAGGCAGAAAGTCTCACTATAGTAATAGAATCCAAACTAAAGAATTACGTCAAGAGGATGTAGACCCTGGATGAAATAGCAAAACTGGTATCTTACAAGGATATTATCAAGCAGAATGAGATGGAAAAACAATTTAAAAAGTTTGAAATCATATTAAAGAAAATAGTAAAATTGAATTAACAAGAAAAATATGCTTAGCTCATTAAAAATAAACATAAACATTTTAACTCAATAAACAATGCAGTTGGTAATGTAATCAACAATATTTTATGAAAAGTGTGGCTAAACTGCTACAAGTATCTCAGATATGCTATCAAGAAATAGTAACAAAAGATCCCAATAAAAGTATATGGAAAGAGAATATTGCGAAAATAATAAAGGACTTTAATAAATTAAACGACCTTATTAATAAGTATAGGAAAATAATCAAAAAATCAGTGAACAGAAAATTGAAGACCAGAAGTAGTTTAGATAACTAAGTTTAATACTTAATAAATTCAAAGGTGCTGAAAAAATGGTCATGTACATAAATGAAAGGATAATGATATACAGAAGAAAATACAAGATCATTAAAGAAGAAGACTATCTAGAAAAGAAAATAACAAATTTAAGTTATATTGAGCTTGATTCTACAGAGACCTTTAAAAAGATGTTAATGAGCCAGAAGAAGCAACGAATGAGAGACTAAAGCATGAAGAAATTAAAAAATGATGGTTTAATATTTGGGAAGAAACTGAAGAAAGAAGAGAGAATATGTATGCAGATTACCTACTGAACTATAATTTAAAAATCGAGGGTGACCTTGTATTTTCCACGGAAGAAGAATTCCTAGCTATAATAAAGAGATTGCTTAGGTAAAAAGTGACTGAACCATTAGAATATTTTATTTTTTTTGAAAAAGATAGACACGATACAAGGAGAACTCTATGCACGTGAAAAACATATGTCTTGAAGGAAAAGAAGAAGAGTTGTTTTACAAAGGTATCACATATTTGATATTGAAAGGAACTTCCATATCTGAAAAAGACTATTGTTTAATTATCCGTATGTCGAATTTATATAAGCTAGCAACGAAGTTTGCAAAGCACGTGCGGCGGAGTATTGGAGAGGCAAAATTACTATTGCGTGAAAATCAAATGAGAACAGCTAGGAAAGTGCAGAATACTAAGAAAAAAGCGCTCACGAATATAATTCTTAATAAACACCACAATTACAAACTTAAGGTTGTCTGGAAAGATTTTAAGAAAACGTATGGTTCAGTAACACACACGTACCTCAACGTGTGCATGAAAAGTCTATTAATACCAGAATAAATTATTCTCTTGATTAAAACCCTGTTAAGAAAATGAACTTATGAAATAAAAGTTGGAAAAGAAGCTATTTAAATAAGAAAGTTGACGGAGGAATTCTATAAGGGGGAGGCTTATCTCCACAGCTTTTGTGTTGTGCACGAATTCGCTGAGTAAGAAGCATAAAGGAATATACCT
This sequence comes from Vairimorpha ceranae, assembly GCF_000988165.1. NCBI lineage: Eukaryota > Fungi > Microsporidia > Nosematidae > Vairimorpha > Vairimorpha ceranae. The sequence goes on from NW_020169527.1 coordinate 1,997, forward strand.
GAAGGTGGAGGTCGAGACCGGAAATGAAGTATCCGCATGCAACCGCCTTCTATTCATCGAAAATCTTAAACTATTAGCTAAAAAGGAAGAAGCACTAAATGAAATGATGATAGAAGCACAAGAATTTCTCTAGGTGGTTAGATTGGAGTTGAATTTAAAAAGTCTGTTACAAATGCCGAGATATGTAAGGACAACATTAAACTCTCATAATCATACACGAGATCTAAGTACATAGAGAACATTGAATACTTAATAGGTAAAATGATTGGAGAAAACAAAAATGGATTTATGACGCTATAGTGAAAAGACTACGCTTTAAAAATTTTTTAAGGCGATTAATGAATATAGTATCTTACTGATTACCTATTCTGTAGGTAAAATAAATAGAGCCCAACGAATATAAAGCGTTAGATGATAAAATCGTGAATTTTAATAAAACATCTCATACTCCACCGACCAGCCTGTAAGGAATAACTGTTTTTACATTTACGAAGAAATAAGCCAGGAAGAGATCTAAACAATATAGAATTTAGAAGCGAAAAGATGTTATTACAATTATTTACGGCTTTAGCCAACACAAGAGAATTTATAATGAGGAGACAAGCTATACTTAAAGCAGAGAAAGATATTAATATACGCCTATCTAAAAATAAGACTTTTCTAAAGTTTAAATATAAACTAGAAAACGAAGTCACTTGGGAAAAATTCGAAGAAGTTTAAGGCCGCCATTATATAGTGATGTTAAATATAAAAATTACCACATAAAACTATATAGAAATCGAGAAGACATTTTAATTAGTGTAAATGATTTTTCGATATGTCTCACAAAAAATAAGACCACACCTAGAGAAGAAGCAGCGCTATATAAGCTTCAAAACAGAAACATTTTTTTTAAAAGAATGCAATGTGTCCCCATTGTAACGAGAAAGTAAAAACAATCGACCACGTGACAGCTTAGTGCGAGAGAGTGTTTGCACATGATTAAATGCGAAGGCATGACAAGATATTGAAGTGCATCCATCTACAAATTTGTCGCACTTACGGCATGACAAAAAGTATAAAGATGGGGAATTATTTAATGGAAACATGTATTGCCACCAAAGACACAAAAATGAAGATCGACATCAGGATTCAGAGTATAATCAAGGTCAAGTAAATAAGCCTGATATATATAATAGACAAAATAAGGAAGAAGATTATAGTTGTAAAG
>NW_020169528.1:0-3201 GCF_000988165.1 Vairimorpha ceranae
AACATGTTTATTAAAGAAATAGTAGAGTATTTCTTATCTTTTAATTTAACTGTTAACCTGCAACGGGAAAATATTAACCTTGCTTTTTATGAATGTGAAAATATGACACAGAGATTTAAAATTTTTTCACAAACTATACAACTAGAATGTGTTGTTGTAATTATAAAAATGCTAATTGAAAGATTAGAATGCTCTCAGAATCTTTTAGTTAAGATGAGTCGTAATTTACATATGTTTTTCAATTCTGTGGCACATTTATCTACAGATATTGAATGGTTAATTTCTCCTCTAAAAAATATTATGGATGGTATTGATAAAAATTATGAACATATAAAGTTTAATTAAAATATTTAATAAAGTGATATTTTTCAACTTTTTTTTATTTTATAACAAGACTTACATTTGTACTACCTCGAACCAATTAAAAAAAATAAAAGTTACAGTTTTATTTTATAGTAATAAATGCAAGTTAAAAAAAAATAAATCTTTAAAAGGCAAAAACTTATTTAGAACTCAAACAGTAAATGTAGTAAAAAAATGTATTGCTGTATGCAAATAATATATTTATTATTTATGCAAAAAATTCTTTTTGTGATTTTAAAATTTTTAGATATTGCTATATTTTTTTATTGTTTTTACTTTTAAATGAATCGAAATTTAAGAAACAAAATTATCTTGATGAGCAACTACGAAATCATAATTATGTTATTTAGATATAACATATTAAAAAACCAGCAACTTTGCATTTATTGCAATATAAATATGGCCTTTGGGATTAGTAAACGGCATATAGATGAATTTCAGTGAAGATGCATGCAATATGCATTATCAAATATCAAATCACTTTGTATATAAGACATGGTTCAATTCTTTTATTATTTATAATTAATCTTAAAACCATTCTGAAGGCCATCTATTATTTTTCATTGAGCCTTGAGTTTACAGCTATTATAGAGTTAGCCCAGATTAAAAAAGGGCCGTTATTGGCTTAAAAAACTATAGCCTCAAAGATTAAACAATATTTTGTAATAATTCTATTAAACATAATGGCCCCAACATTATTGTGTCAATCGACGAGACGAAATTAAATTTTAATGTAAAAAATCACCTTGGTCGACATATACCTGCGTGCTGAGCTTTAGTAATTGTTGAAACTTCTTTTGTTTTAGCTTTGGGTTATTCTGTTATTGTTGAAAATCGTTCTGCAGAAGTATTACTATCTATAATAAATCAGATTGTAATTCCTGGTAGTATTATAGTAACAGATAAATGGAAATCTTATTCATCACTAAATAAATTCAATCTATATCAGCACCAAACATTTTGTCATAAATATTGCTTTGTTTATCGTAATACTGGCACACATCAAAATGTAGAGTCTTATAACAATAAACTAAAATTGGCCATTAAAAAAAATTAAGAGTTTAACTTTAGAACAAAAAAGTATTTATACAAGAGTTTTATATATAGAAAGCGCCACTCGGATGATAAATTTACATCTATAATTAAATTGTTTGAGTTTTTGTTTTTTTCTTTTTACGGGGCGTCTAATGGACCTGATCTAAAACCGGGGCGTCTAATGGGACTAATCAAAAAATTTTATAACCCTTATGTTAAAAAAAAGAAGTTTTTGCCAAAATTCGGAATTCTAGATAAATATAAAGCTGAAAAGAGTCAAAAAAATTGCAGAAAAATTTTATATATATCCTTCATATGCCCATAGAACAATAAAAGATTATGGAAAAAAGAAACAGACGTTCGAACTAGGGGTTTGGGTAGAAAATCTTTATTTAATGATAGTAATTTGCTGTATCCTAACAAGGAAATCAAGAAAATTCCATTTATAGTTTCAACTTAACTAGTAAAAAAAATTTTTAAAATCAGAAAAAAACGTAATTGCTAGGACTGTTTGTAACAACTTAGTGATTTAGGTTATAAAGACGGGAGAAGAGTATGTAAACCACTTTTGTCAAAAAAACAATCAAGAAAGACTAATAATAGCAGCGGAATTATATTATAAAGAGAAAAATTACTTAAATAATATTATATGGAGTAATAAATCTAAAATATCACTGTTTGAATCAGACTGAATAGTTTATTGCCGCCGAAAAGATGGTGTGCGATATGATATGAAAAATTTAAAACTTACTATTAAGCATGGTGGTGGTTCAATCATGATTTGGGGATGTTTTTCGGAGAAAGGTGTTGGAAATATCCATATTATTGAAAGTAAAATGAATAAATTCAAGTATACAACAATTCTCAATGATAATTTATTTAAAAGTGCTAAATATTTCAATTTAAAAGATTTTTAATTTAAACAAAATATAACCAAAAGCACACATTAAAGCTCACGAAGGAATTTTTTAGATTAAAAAATATCAAATTTATTTAATTGCCATCAAAATTATTAAAGTTCAATTGAGAGTTTGTGGTATGTTCTTAAGAAAAATGTTAGTGCTAGACGGTGTAAAAATATTCAATAATTAAAAGTTGTTGTAGTAGAAAAATAATATAATATATCCAAGAGATCTGTGCCAAAAGTTATTATCAGGATTAAAAAAAGATATGAAGCAGTAATTAAAACGAGAGGGGGCCATACAAGATATTAATAAAAAAATTTTTTTTTTAATTCCACCTAAAATTTATTTTTATTAAATTAAGAATTGAATAAAAAATATTACAATACACGTGAAAACAAATTTAAAACATATCAATTAAATCTTAGTTACAGATGAATAAAAACATTTATTTATTTTTTAATTCCGCTACTGTAAATCTGTATTTATGAATACAAAATGTTGTTTTAATTTTTAAAAAAATCTGTCGTACCTAAACAGTAACGTGCGATTTTTGAGAAATAAAAGGTAAAAGTATTTGTTGTACAAGCTAGTCATTAAAACGAATTGATTTACGAAAATCTTCTTTAAATACTTTTTTTAATCAGGTTGAATGCCTATTGATTTTAGAGAAGACCAATAACATTGATCAATTTGTTATAATCATTTGATTGTAAAGGACCGCTCATTTGCTTCGAACACGACACCTCTATCGGTCACATAATTGATTTTTTTAAATTTAATTTAAAATATTCAATTTACCCTTTATGAGAATAATAAAAACCACAGATAATATAAAAAGCATAAATACATCTATATATGATAAAGAAGATAAGTGTATCATTTTTGATATTGACGACAC
>NW_020169529.1:0-3195 GCF_000988165.1 Vairimorpha ceranae
TTATAGAGACGGGAAACAATTTAATAATATTCAAGATTTACATTCTGCGATATTAGTAGCCTGGTCAAGTATTACACCCGAAAATTTGTTTAAATATGTTAATGTAATGCAACAGCATATGATCGACGTTGTTAAAGAAAGAGATGATAAAATCAATAAATAAGTTTTTTTTTTTTAAATTACTTTTTTTTTAAAAAAACATCAAAACCATCATGTCCCTGAGAAAAGTTAAAGAAATTTAAATTACTTTTTGAATCAAAAAACAATAAATAACAGATATCATTATTTTAAGCGTGTGTTTGTACTTCGAAATTTAAGTTAAATGAGACGTTCCGTTTAATTGTAAGACTAATTATTTTTTATAAGCGTTTTGTAGTAGCTTGGATAAGAAAAATAATTTCATGCAGTAGTTTATTGTAACAAAATAAAACGAATGTAATATTTACAATTCTATAAAACGTGTTTTTGGGGGGAGTGTCTTAAGATTTTGACGCGCCTCTTAAGATAAAAAAATCCAAAAATCAGATTAGACATATATAAAATAAGATTTAATAAAAGATATTTTATTTCTCATGTCAATTACAACATTTAAACACCAATTATGATTCTAGAATTTTATCTTGTTTGATTTTGCACCGGAAAAAAAATTTTTTTTAGGTGTCTTAAGATTTTGACGCGCACTGTATATACTATACAGTTTGAATCAAAAAAAGAAATATTTTTTTACAGATAAAGATTTTTTTGATAAATGACTATTGTTTTGATTTATTAAGACAATTTTGCATTAAAACTTTTTTAAATTTTACAGCTTTTGATGCTAGACCTTTAATTATTTTCTTTTTTAAAAAAAAAAAATTATAATTTTTAACTAAAAATCTACAATTTTTACCGCCAAAAATATGTTTTTTTATATTTTATAAAATTAATCTTGTATGCAATGCAGTTGACTTTAAAAGACAAAATTGAAATTATTTTACTTTCCAACCAAAAAATGCCTCGGGTCAAAATCGAAAGAAAATTTAAGATTTCACAAAGTACAGTATCTAAAATTGTAAAAAATATGAAAAAAAAATCACAGTTGAACGATCTGGGGTGTAGCAGGAAAAAGTAGTTACAAGCTAATGATGTTACAGCTTTACTTAAAATTAATAAAAAAAACCCAAAACATCATTAAGAAAGCTATCTATTGATTTGTAAGCAAGATCAATCAGAGGGTTTCTTATTCAACTATAAAAAGACACTTAATGATTATAATTTTAGGCCCTTTTCTCCAATAAAAAAACCACTCCTTTTTAAAAAAACATTTTGTGCCGGCTTTAGAAAAGTAGATAATTTTTACTACTATTAGATAATGAGAAAAAGAAGATAGTTTTTTCAGATGAGAGCAAGTTCAACCTTTTTTGCTCTGATGGTAAAGATTCTGTGTGGCGTGAAGCCGATGCAGGCCTTAAAACATGTAATTTGTCTGCGTCTGTAAAGCATGGTGAAATGTCGGTAATGGTATGGGGATGTTTTTCATACTTTGATGTAGGAAAGCTTGTTTTTATTGAAGTTAAAATGAATTCTGAATACTGTGTGAATATTTTATCTAATAATTTACCTAACTCGGCTAGATTAATGGATCTGCAAGATTACATTTTTCAACAAGACAATGATCCCAAGCACACTAAAAAGCTGTATTCAAGTCAAAACAATTAAAACTTCTTTTCTTGGCCTGCACAATCTCTAGATTTAACTCCAATCGAGACACTTTGGGCTATTATAAAGCAAAAATAATCACAATATCGCCTTAAAAGTTTAAATAAATTGAAAGAAATAATAGTACGTTAATGGCAGCAAATTCCATTATAATTGTGTCAAAATAGGCTTTAAGCTTTTACAAAAGATCTTTAGCATATTTTAGAGCAAAATGAAATAATACTAAGTATTAAAATAAAAATATTCGCTTTTTTTGAAACAATTTTTTTTGAATTTATCATTTAATGTAAAACAAAAAAGAACCAAATACGCTGTAAAAACGTACATTAAAAAATATTAAAATCGAAAAAAATTCTTTTTTTACCATAACTTGGCTACATAAAGCTCCGAAAAATATTCCTTTTTTTGAAACATACTTTAAGTGTAAATGCCAAATTTTCCTTTTTAATGCTTCGATATAAAAACAGGAGGCTGTTATAAAAAGTATTTGAAATATCTTAGCGTAAAATAAAAATATATAAATAGATAAAATAAATATAGATTTGGAAAAGACTATTATAAATGCAATAAGATCGATATGTAAATATTATAAGCTAAGATTTTGTAAGCTTCATTATTATCAAGCAAGTAATAAAAGCTTTTTTGCTTTAGGAGTAAAGCAAATATATCTAAGTGGTTTAACATATAAAATGTATACCAAATGCATGATCAATTTGTTATTTTAAAATCGATTTTATTATTACTATTCTTATTTTGTTTCAAAATTTTACTTTAAAGAGTTACACACAAAAGAATTCATACTTTTAGGTTATTATGAAAGAAAATAATTTATTAAGAATTTTTTTCATATTTTAATATTATAACTGAAAACCTTTTAATATACCTCTTACAAATATCATGCAGAAGGATTAAATAATTTTTTTAGAACAAAGGTCGATAATTCGCATTCATCTCTTATCGATTTAAAGGCAAGTTAAGAATTTTTGATTATTACAAAGAACAAAAAGTACTAAAAGTAACTTAGTAGCAGTAATATTTATAAAAGGTGAAACAGCTAATTATGAGTACTTATAAAATGAAATAATGGAATTAAATTATACTAGTAATTTAATAAAATAAAAAAAAAATTTAAAATTAAACAAAATTGAACAATAAATTTTTAAAGATATTAGTGGTTAAATTTAATATTTTGGCAAAATTGTGACTTACTTAAAAAAAAAGAATAAAAGAATTTTATAAAAAGTATAAGTTGAACAGCAAATAATTTTATTTTACAATAATAAACTTCTATAGTATAGATTTTTGTTCCCAAAATGATTTCAGTTTATTAAAATTAAAGCTTCGATTAGAAATATTACCAATGTTATTTTTTTCTACCTCACAATTTTCAATTTCACATTTTAAATTCTCATATTTATCTAGAAGTCCTTTAAATCTACTCTTTACATTATCAATTACATTAGATTCATCATTTACAACATTTTTATTTGAATTACC
>NW_020169530.1:0-3146 GCF_000988165.1 Vairimorpha ceranae
TCATTGATCAATATATTTTTACCAAGAATAACATAAATAAAACAATATTAATTTATATGCACATTAGTGACTGTAAACTCAAAATTAATAATATAAAATGCGTATAACAATTCATGACTTTTATTAATAGATAAAATTTATAATAGTCTTAGAACTTATCTTTAATATTGCATAAATAAATTGATAGAATACATTGTAAATTTAAAATTTTTTTAGTTGAATTTTTATTGTTAATATTATTTAATAAAACACATTGTTGAGCAAAAAAATGCCTTGTAATAAATAAATATAAAAATTAAAATAGTCTTTTATAAATTATTCCCAAAATATCTGACCTTAATTTATTTGACACTTAAGAAAAAAAAAGAGAGCTCGAATCTGATGAATACAATTTTTAAATCTCACTAAATTTGCTAGTTTTTATGCTTATTAAATTACTCATAAATACAATGAAATATTTAAAAAACATTTTTATTTAATTGTCAATTAGAAAACGTTTAGAGAATATAAAAAATAAAAAAATTACAAAACTTTGAAAAATAATATAGAATTTTATCATAATAAGGGATAAAAATTATAGAAATACAATAACGGAAGTAAGAATTAAATTTCTTTTTTTTAAATAACATATTTGCTTTTATTTATTCGCAACTGAGATTTATGAATTTGTTTTTATTACATTTTGTTAAATTTTTATGTTTGACTCACTAGTCAAAAAACGTAAAATTTTACAAATTTTTTTTCTCTTAATTATGCAAATACCAGAATTTACAAAACTTATTTTCAAAGAAGAACAATTAGGTTGAATTTCTTCTAGAACGAGACATTTTGCGAGTTTTAATGTTCAACAAATGCAATAAACTAATTACCAAAGTAATGACAAGTTCTTTTAAATACAGCTGTTATTTGCGCTGCAATTTTAATAAGTGTTTTAACGATGGCTATTGCTTGAAGAAAGTATTTTAAAAGGACACAACTAAGTTTAGAGACCATATTAATTCTACTATGCTAGTGAGTAAAGGATTCATCAAATAATGCTTGTGTGGTTGAGCTTGATATCGATATGAGCATAGTCTCTAGATGGTATTATCGTTTTAATAATGCTGTGCTTGACTGAATTTTTAGTAATATTTAGTATTAGTCAATAGGAAAGAAGTTCTATACTGTCGAAATCGACAAAACAGGTTTTTAAACAGCAAAGATTTTCAAGGTTGTTTTTTACAATATCAAATGTGGACAGTCAGTTCTATATTTAGAAGAAATACAAATACTTTTTTTGAAATAGTGGACAGTAGACAAATATGTACTTTGGTAGAACTTATTAGTCGAAAAGTAGCACCAGAATTGGTCATTATTACTAATTGCTTGCGAGGTTATCCTGCTATACCTAATATTTGTGTTGGTCTTGGATTTACTCATGAGACGGTGAATCATTCAGTAAATTTTGTAGATAACGTTTCCGGTGAAAATATCCAAATTGTTGTTAGAATTTGTTTGTAATAAAGAGTGAATTAAGAAAGAAAAAAACAGCACATAATATCTTGGTAAATCTAGTGCGTAAAATTTACATATACCGCTTTAAATTACTACATAGAAAATCTACTTAAAAAGATTCGCGAATTTCATAAAATTATATATTGTTACTTGATTAATTAGCAAAAATTTGCACGAAAGTAATTTTGACCATCTCGTTAAAGATGAGGAAATAATATAAATATTTTTTAACATTATTTTTGTATTTTTATAAGTTTGTAAAACTTTAAGGATTTTGACAAAGTGAGGGGGGAAAACGTGCAAATTTACCTACATGTTCACATGTATTGTTAAGTTTTATGTTCAATGTATAATCAAATAGCTAGGTAATTTGATAAAAATAAACTTTAAATGAAATCAAAAAACAGAATTTTTTTATTAATAACTTGCATGATTTCTCATGCTCTAATTACTGCTTCATATTTTTTAAATCCTGATACTAACTTTTAAACAATTCTTTGGGAATCTTGTTCCATACTTCTATTACGCAACTTAAATTCTTAAATATTTTTACACCACCTAGCACTAAAATTTTTCTTTAGAACATATCATAGATTCTCAATTGATTTAAATCGGAATTTGTTATGACGACTCTATTAATTTTACATTTCTCAATCTTTAAAACTCCTTTGTAAGATTTGATGTGTGCTTTGTATTGTTAATATTGAAAAAAAAATCTTTTAAGTAAAACTTACAGCACTTTGGAATAAATTATCATTGAGAATTATAGTATATTTTATACTAGCCATTTTACTTGTAAAAATGAGAATATTTTAAATAACTATTTAAAAAAACAACCCCAAATCATGATCAAATCATCATCATTCTTAATAGTAAGTTTTTAATTTTCCATATCATACCACAAATCATTTTTTCGGCAGCAATAAACTATTCCATCTGATTCAAATAGTGCTATTTTAGATTCATCACACCATATAATATTTTAGATGTAATTTTCTTCTTTGCAATAACATTCCGTTGCTAGTATTAGTATATCTTTGTAGTATTTTGCTACATGTCTAAAATTTATTAATAATTTATTATAAAAATATTTTTTTTAAACCCCAATAGAATAAACAAAAAAGAAGAATTTGAAAATTCCTTGTAGCAACTTTAAAAAAATTATCTCGCAAAAAGAATTCTCAATGTAAAGTACATCAGAAAATTATTCTAAGTTCGGTATACTATCTTGAGGATATGACAATCCTAAATGCTATTTTTTATAAAAGTGGTTTACATGCTCTTCTTCTGCATGTATAATCTAAATCAACTAGTTTTTAAGAACAGTTCTGGCAGCTACTTTTTTTCTGATTAAAAAAACTTATTGCCAGTTTAGTTTAATCTATTAATGATCCTTTTAATTTCATTGTCAAGATACAATAAATTATTGTCATTAAACAAAAATTTTCTGCCCAAACCCTTCAGTTTAAAAATACTTTTTTTCTTTTACAATCTTTTATTGTCTAGAGACTTAAGAAAGATAAAAATTAAATATTTCGGAATTTTCTTTGATTTTTTTAACTTTATGTTTAGCAATAATTCTAATCCTAAGCAAAAATTTTTCCTCTTTTAACATAAAAGCTATAAAATCTTTTAATTTAATTGTTTTGTAG
>NW_020169531.1:0-3099 GCF_000988165.1 Vairimorpha ceranae
TAGAAATGATTAGTATTGTCTTTAAATTAAGTAAATCAAAGGCTGACAAAAAAGTAAAAAAATGTTTTTTAAGAGGTTTGGGAAATTACACCTACATGGAATTGTACAAACAAAACCCGCACAACAAATAAATAAAGGAAATTTATTCTTATCTAGAGAGAGTAATATTAGTATGATTTCACAAGTTTGTAGTTTAGACGTAAAAGAGAAAGTTAAATCAACCAATAATTGCTTTAATCCACCCAACTTGAATAGTAAATGATGCACCATCATAGGTCACATTCTCACTCTACAAAAGATTGTTTTCTTGAGAAGAGAACAAACCTTCATCAAAAAATAAACACACTAAAATTAATAATTTAAATTATAATAACATAGTAATTGCTGAAGAAAAAAGAGAAGACATTCTAAACCTTAGTTTAGAAGGAAAATTAAAAGATACAAATATCGAACTAATAATAGATTCGGGCTCTTTCAGAAACTACATTAATAAGAACATTGCTGAAGAATTTAAGTCAAATCAAGAAGAATGTAAGCCAATTACAACGACATTTTGAGATGGATACAAAAGAAAGTGTGATAAAAAAGCGCTTGTTGAAATTATTTAGGAAATGATAAAAATTATAAAATAGAATTTTATATTTTAGAAAGCACTCCAATTTAATTTCTGTTAGAAAATGAATTTTCAATTGTCCACGATGCGGTACTTTATTATAAAAAAGGATTGTTGAAACTAGAAAATTAATTTTACTTCTTAAAAGGAAAAGAAAAATCTTATGATGAAGTTTTAGAAGATAAAATTTCAGGAAGAATTTGCGGAATTAATTTAAACGAAGAACAAATAAATGATTTTAAGTATTATTTAGTAGAAAATGAAAAGCTACCAACATAAAAGATGTTAAATTTGAACTAAAATCTATACTATTAAGCTTCAAGTTTAAAGTATACAGCGTTCTATTTAAATATCTAGAAATGGCAAATAAAGAAATAACAAGATTAGTACAAGAAGGTATAGTAGAGAAGAGTAATTCTTCGATTATAAGCCCTGCATTTTTATTAACAAAAAAGAATAAATCGGAATTAAGACTAGTAGTCGATTATAAAGAAATCAATAAACATATTAGAGATGGTGGTATGGAGAATTCCACATATTGGATTCATTGAAAGTGATGGGATTAAATAAGTATTTTACTCAAATAGATCTACGAAACGGTTTTAACCAAATATTGTTAGACGGCGATTGTAAAAAATATACATCATTTTTCTTACTTTGAAAGCAGTGGCAGTACAACAGAGTACCTTTTGGGATGACTCCAGGTCCTAAAATACTTCAACGGTGTATAAGTGATATTTTAGATGGTATTGAAAATTGTTTACATAGACGACATAGTATTGTATTTGAAGTCAAAAGAAGAGCATCCAAAGCTCATTTTGAAGGTATTAAAAAGACTCTGAAAGACAGGTAAAAATTAATTTTGAGAAAACAAATTTATTTCAAACTGAAACAGAAATTTTGGGATATAGAATTAATAAAGAAGGAATCTATCTGAGAATTGTATACTTAGAAAACCAAATATTTTATAAAAAATAAGAACATTGAAAAATATGCAAAAATTAATGGGATTAAATTGGTATAGAAAGTTCATTCTTAATTTGTCAGTAAAAATATCGAAGATTAGCAATCTATTAAAGAATAAAATTAAAAACAAAGTCTTAACACTGACATGAAAGCAGTTACTGAAAACATCAAAGATTTTATTTGACAGAATCACAAGTTAAGCTTTCCGAATTTTAAACAAAAGTTTACACTTAATTGTGATGCTAGTGAAGTGGGAATGTGTGGTGTATTATATCAAGAAGATAGAATAATAGGATATTTTAGCAAAAAGCTTAGTCAATCAGAAATTAATTACACAATTATGGAAATAGAGTATTTAAGCATTGTTTCCTCAATGATACATTTCAAAAAAGTAATTCAAGGTTCGTATGCTGAAATTAAAACGGACAGTAAAAATCGCGTATTAGGATCTAAAAACGAAACATCAAGAATTAAAATATGGATGTTAAACATGAATAAATTTGATTATAACATATTACATGTTGATGGAAAAGACAACATTGTGGCAGATAATTTATCTGGGTGCTACCTTATAAATAACGAGAAAGATAACAACGGTTATATTAAAATCATCAAGCTACTTCAATAATGAAAAATACTTAGTGGATGGTAAAAACAGAAAAAAAATAAAAGATAAATGTAAAAATTTCATGAGTATTCTGGACATAGAAGTGTTACAGTTCTTTAAAATAATATAAAAACCACCCGCGGAATGAAAAATCCTTTTAGAGAAATTGTTAAAGTAGTTAATGAGTGTGAAATTTGTGAGAAGTTTAAATTATCTTAGAGAAAAAAATTGGGAAAAATATCAATTAGAGGAACAAAACCTTTTGAAAGGATAAGTAGTAATATTTTTTGTCCCTTTAATTTAGAAAATTTTGTTCATTCATGGTAAAAAGAGCCAGGATATATCTTGACTATAACAGATATATTTTTAAGATATAAACGACTATATTTTGATTTTAAGATCGATTCAAAAAAAATATTAGCGCGATTAGACGATTGGAAAAAATTACATGGTAAACCTAAATGCCTCACATCTGATACTGATAATGGCAGACAGTACACGAGCAACAGATTAAAAGATTATTTAGTAAAGGAATATATAGGACACTCATTAGTTTCTATTTATAGCCCAAAATCAAATGGTATATCACCATCAAGAAATAAAACGATAGCATTTATACTTTCAATTAAGAAAAGAAGAAAAATCAAAGATATAATTAGATTAATAGAAAGAACTATTAACATAAACTACAATCGAACATTGAGCACAGCACCACCTTCGATAATAAATAAATATTCGGCATATGATTCTTTAAAAAGAAAAGTTAAAATAAAAAAATATTTTGACGAATTGCCAATTATAAAGTAAAAAAAAAAAATAAAATAAAATAAATTTATTGTCATCTAAGAAAGCTTCTCCGGCACCAAAACTCAAAATCAAATAATCAGTGACACACACTAGCATACCACTAGGG
>NW_020169532.1:0-3091 GCF_000988165.1 Vairimorpha ceranae
ATGATTTATTACAAGGACAATTTGCCAATCCAGAAAATATCGCTTTTTTACAGACAAGTGATCATGATATATCAGATTACCATATGCATAACATAAGAACTAATTATATAAATAAACCAAATAATTCTCTTATAAATACACAATTTGGTTGTTATAATTCATTAATGACTATGAATTCTGAAACTAGTTCTTTTTTAAATAGCGTTTACAAAAATGATAACAACGTGGAAGATAAAAGGACAAAATTTAAAACTAGCAAAGTATCTAATATACAAACAAATGGCAGTGAAAAAGCTTTGAAATCTAAAATAAAAAGAAATAATGATAATTTTCTTTTTTATTATCAATTTACAGCTAATGAGCGTAAACTTTTTAATTGGTATAAAACCAATGAATATATTATGAGAGAATTTTGTAAACCGATCATTAAAAAAAAAATACCACAATTTATGAAAAAACTTAAAATATATCCTTTATCTAATGACTTTAAGCACAAAGCAATTCTTCCTTTAACCAGTCTTTCAAGTTTTTTAGAAACTATATGTGGAATTTATATAAAGACGAAGCAAAAATCAATGCATGATTTTATAGAATCATTGGATCTAGCATGTGATAAATTTAGCTTGTATGATGACATTTTACAAAAAATATTAATTTTTAATACACACCTTGACGATTTTACAAGTGATTGATAATAGTTTTTTTCGTCGTGACAAATATTACCCTTATAAAATTCAAAAGTTATTAATTGGTGTCAAAAAGAAAGTTTGTTCTTTTTATAGCAGACTGTTAAAATTGAGAGGTGATTTTAAAAAAGGAGAAATTAATAATAAAAGTTTTTAAAATCATTTTATTAGCACAAGAAAATGAATTTACTTGTAAAAACCTATATATTTTAGTATTTAATTAATTTATAAATATGTAATTTCACACAATGAAATGTGAAACAAAAATGCTTGGTACTAAAAGCTTTTTTTTATCTAATAAAATTGAAAACTTGCTTTTATGTAAAACATTTTTTTGCTAGGCTAAAGAATACGATCAGGGGCTTCTTTGAGGGTATACAAAAAAAAATTAGCCCCCAAAAATAAACATCAAAAATGAAAAAAAGATCAAAAATATTTTTGTTTATTTTACAATAAAATGACATTTAAATTAATAAAATTTAAAGAAATATGTTTTTTATTCTATCTTTTGCTTTTGTAAAGATTTAAATAAGCTTTCTTTAAATTTTAATTATATATTATAGTTTATTTTATTGGGTTGTAGTATTCTTACTACATACCTAAATTATTTTAATAATTTATTCTTATAAATATTTTATTCTTTTTAACCCCAATAAGAATGAATAAAAGGAAGAAGTACAAAAATACCCTTATGTTCAGTTTAAGAAAAACGGTCTCATACTAAAGCGTTTTTAATTTAAAGTATTTTAGAAAATCATTTTAAGTTCGGTATCCTTTTTCAAGGATGCGACATAGGGGTAAAAATTATACAAATATATAACATTATATATTTTTTGGTTAACCCTTAAAATGTATTAAAATCTTAAAAATGCTAGTGAAATATTTGATAATTTCTACTCAAATATAGTAACAAGTAGACTTTGTCAAAAATGTTCAGTCAATTTAGGCAGCGTAAAAAATATATATAAAGTAAAGTAAGCTGCGTAAGAAAAAGAATATAGAGGTAGGATGATGTAACGAAAAAGAAGATATTTTTTATTTAAAGTTCCCATAGCAGCACATTTCTGAAATTTTATTTTTATTATTACTAAATTCTAGTTCTAAATTAATTAGATTACTATCTGGTTAAGGAAAAAATATTATCTATAGAATTTTAAAGCACAGTGGTAGACATGTTAATTTGACCTGCAAAATGTGAGGTCTACGTTTAATTGCTAGAATAGATGAATCAAAATTTGATCGCCGAAAGTATAACAAAGGACATAAGATAGAAGGCATCTGGGTTTTGGGGTGTGGTTAAAAAACAAAAGAACGAAAATTTATGTTAGAAGTCATTTTTAAGGATAGAGACATTACTGAAAATTATAGATGAATATGTCTTAAAGGATCTATTATATACACTGATTGTTGGGAAGGCTACAGAGGCGTTAGTGAATTGGTCTATACACATAAAACAATAAACCATAGCGTCGAATTTGTAAATAGCATTACTAGAGTATACACTAATACGATCAGAGAATCCCTGGCCGAAGTAAAAGTAAACACTCTAGAAAGAAATCGTTCTTAAAACAGAAGTTCTACATTTTAAACCTTTTACTGTTTAAACGAAATACTAAATTAAGATTTTTTACTAATTTGGTACATTTATTTATTAATTAATGAGTAATTTTAAA
The DNA here is from genome assembly GCF_000988165.1 of Vairimorpha ceranae. Classification (NCBI taxonomy): domain Eukaryota; kingdom Fungi; phylum Microsporidia; family Nosematidae; genus Vairimorpha; species Vairimorpha ceranae. The sequence goes on from NW_020169532.1 coordinate 2,360, forward strand.
TATATTTCTAATATTTTTATTTATCAAAATGTTTTATTTGGTAAAATAAACAAAAATTATTTTTTCATTTTGAATGTTTATTTTTAATGGCTAATTTTTTTTGTATATCCTCAAAAAGCCAGATATTTGTACCGTCTTCTTTTGCTATTGCTTCTGTTACTTGAATAGTTTCCAAAAAAGCTGTCACAAAGATATTTATTGTTTATTTTAGTACATTATTGAATTAAATTAATTACTTACCAATACATAGATAAAATATCTAAACGCATCAATAATTTCAACATCAAAAATTTAAAAAATTTAAAAGGTCTTTGTGCAAAAAAGCAATATTCTTTATGTTCTTAAAGACTAAAAATCAAAACCCCTATCCTTTTAAAATATGCCTATTGATTTAACAAGAGCTAATAATCTTTTTTCTATCAATATGCAATGATTTGTGTTGATCTGAAAGATAGAATGTTTTTGTTGCCCTTTGGAAGTAACATGACCTTGATACGCCTTAATTTTAATATAATATTTAAAACAGTGTCTTAAATTAACAATCTGTAGCCAATAACCTTGATACAAGTTATAATCTTTTCCATATTAATGATTCAGCAATAAGCAAATTGAAACACTTTTTTTATATAAAAGTGAAATGTATAGTTCTTTAATATATAGGCAAGTATTTATTTTATGTAAAGAACATTTTATTTAATAGCAGCTGGTAGCATTTTTATGAATCCTTCTAGA
>NW_020169533.1:0-3089 GCF_000988165.1 Vairimorpha ceranae
ACCATAATTTAAGACACCAATCCCTTTTAGATCGTAATGTCTCTTTTTAACAAATCTTCCATTCTCTAACCTCACAATGTACGAATCTCCTAGACACAACTCAATCACTTTACCCATACCTAGAAACCTACCCTTACTGTATTTACTACACCCAGTCAAATTTTCTCTTTTAGCAACTCTTACGATCTGGTTCTTTTTAAATTTCTCTCTGTACCAACGTCTAAACCGTCTAGCGTACCTACCCTGCGGACTATTCTCAAGCATTACCTTTCCTGTGTCATCATTCACTGCCTCTATTGGCGTGCATCCTAATCCAACATGAAAACTCAAATTATACGTTTCAATAGCCTCGTAAACTTTATCTTTGAACTCAACTTCCTTGCTTTTTAACATTCCTTCACGCAACGTTCTAATAATGCGTTCCACTCTTCCATTGCTTCTATGAGATTCAACTCCAACTTTCCTGTGCTCTATATTCATCGTACTACAAAGTTCTCTCAACTGTTCGTTACAAAATTCTTTACCATTATCTGTAATTATCTCTTCCGGCTTTTTCCCTTGGGAACATAATTCTTTAATAAGGCTTACTATTGCCGTTGCGTGCTTACTTTCTACAACTCTTGCCCATGCTCTCCTAGTAAAATAATCTATCGCAACAACAATAAATGCTTTTTCCTCTCTAAATTCGATCAAATCTAATCCCACTTTCTCTAAATATCTTGTTGTACTCACAAAATCCGTACCGCCGCTTGTTTTCCTATTAAACTTCTGACATGTTTCGCAGTTCTTCAATACTCTCTCAATCTGGTCTTTCACCCCTGGCCAATAGAATTGCTTCCTTATTTCGTAGTATACGCTCGTTCTACCTCTATGGCTTAACTGAAGATGACAATCCATTATTAACTTATCTCTTTCATTGGCCGGTGGCATTGTTTGCTCTTTCCCATCGTCAAATACCCAAAATTCTTGTCCATCAATTATTTTCACATGCTTTTTCCTTTTACCTTCAATTTGTTTATCTCGTCTTTCCTTTATAACTCTCCGCTTATGATCCTCCTTATTCGTATAAACTCTGCTCAATGCGTCCGGAACAACCATTTCATCCCCAGGAATATACCTAATCTCAAAATCAAATTCCTGTATCTTTTCAACCCATCTATTAATTCTGGCATTATTAAAATCCGATTTCTTTCTAATCTCTGCTAATGCTTTATGGTCCGTTTCAATTTTAAACTTTCTGCCTCTTAGCTCATATTCAAATTTCTTTACGCCCCAAAACACGGCATACATCTCCTTCTCTGATATACCATATCTAACTTCCGTCGGAGTGAACTTTTTCGAAGCCCATTGTACGGGTACCCATTCTTCTTTACTATTTTTCTGTAACAAAACTGCACCCATACCTAAATCACTCGCATCCGTCCTCAATAAAAATTCCTTATCATAATCAGCTATTTTCAATTTCCCTAACTCCCTCAGTACCTTCTTTAAGTTATCAAATTCTGCATTCATTTCCTTTGTCCATTTCCAGTTATTATTCTTCCCCTTCAAGCTATCTGTCAAGTTTATCGTTAATCCAGCATAATTCTTAATAAAATCTCGAAACCATCCCGTCATTCCCAAAAATCGTCTTACTTCTGACACACACGTCGGTATTGGAAACTCTAACGCTTCATTTTTCTTTATCTCTGACGGCACTATCTCACAACCATTCAACGTCACACCTAATAATTTTACTTCCTGCTGACAAAACTGAATCTTATTAACGTTCAACTTCATATTATTTTCACTTAATCTTCTAAGCACCTCGTTTACAATTTTATCATGGTCTTCTATACTTTTACTATATACCACTATATCATCCATATATATTTCTACACCTTTCCCTTTTAAATCTCTAAATACTCTATCCATAATCCTTTGTAATATCTGCGGGCTGTTCTTATAACCCATCACCATGGAATTCCACTCATATGCCTTGCCGTTAAATTCAAAGGCCGTTTTATGCTTATCTTTTTCCTCAATCTCAATACTATAAAAGCCTTCTTTTAAATCAAAAACGGTCATATAATTTGCGCCCTGCGTTGCTCTGATAACGTCTCTTATATTTGCTAATTTGTAATTATCCTTCTCTACAATATCGTTTAGCGCTATCAAATTACTTACAAGTCTGATATCACCATTTGGCTTGCGTAACGCTCTTATTGGATTTCTCCACTCCGAATTCGACTCTCTAATAACTTTTCTATTCATTAAATCCTCTAGATGCTTTTCCGTGTCTCTTATCAATGATTGTGGAACCATCTGTCCCTTCTTATATATTTTTTTTCCTTCCTCCGTAATAATTTTACATTTTTCTATTTTACAGTATTTCACTTCCTCCTTACCATTATTAAATACCCCACTAAACTTTTCAACGTATCTCTCCAAATTCAATCTTTTCCGTTTGTTACCCTCTTTAGGCTCGTACTCTTTTTCCTTTGACTCTATTTTAATCCTTGACCCTTTCTTGGATCGTCTATATCCCCTTTCTTGGACTGTCTCAGAGTCACTACTATTTTCAAAACCAACCCTCAAATAATTTAAATTACCTTTATTACTATTGTTATATCCCTCCTTCGACCTTCTCAAATAGCACCTCCTAACCACGTGACCTTCTTTATCACAATAAAAGCATCTAATGCTCCTTCTCTCGTTCCCTACTCCTTTGTTAACTCTCATAGCTTCCTGAACCGTTTGTACCACCATCTGCGTTAATTCCTTAAATTCATTTTCTTTCCTTTTCTTTTCCTCCGATTCTCTAACTCGCATAATCAATTTTTTTCTAATCTCGACAATTTCTTCTTCCTTACTCGTATTTCTTATAATAAAAATTTTTAAATCCTTGGAAGCTCTGTCAAAAATTTCCCTTCTCCATTCCTCTTTCTCAACCTCGTACAACTCTAACGTATACATAATGATTTCTAATTCCTCTAACAGTATTCTGACCTCTTGGCCACAGTCATCGCTTGACAGCTCAGTTTTTAGTATCGCCCCCATATTAGTGCTTAACATAAATTAGGGTTTAATAAAATAATAGAATATAACAT
>NW_020169534.1:0-3039 GCF_000988165.1 Vairimorpha ceranae
CATGGGATAAATGATTAATAAAAGTAAATAACCCTGTTTTGTAAAGTTCATGTTTTATATTTTTTAAGACCAAATTCTGATCAGTAGTATCTATCTTCAATGATATATCGATGTCACTAGAATGGACATAAAGATCAGTAAAAAAACTACCAAAAAGGTCTATAGAAGAATTTGAATATATTTTAATAACTTTCTTACGTATAAAATTAACCCATGTAAGTCTAAAAGCTTGCTCTTTGGTTGACAGCTCTATTTTATTGTAACAATTAAGAAGTAATTTATTTACTTTTTAATTCAGTCTTTCATTTGGGAGTAAAAATGAAAGGGTATTTTAGTGTATAATATTGAACTTATTTTTATTATCTTATATATTTTATAAGTATTTATTATTAACAATATTAAATTGGTGGTTATAAAAAGAAAAAAATGACAGTATAAATAAATTTATAACAAAAATTTAACTGATAAAAAAATCATTATATATATAGATATGTGGTATTATTGTCATTAACACATGCATTTTTTAATAACCAATTGTTAAAGACAATTTGTGACAAAAACTCTGGTCACAATCTTTTAAGTGTAATAATTGGTCGCTTTCTTTATGACAATTATTATTAAGTTTTTATTAGTTTAGATATTTTATAAAAATTATAAATAACAAATTCTCATAAACTATGCCAAAAGAAAACATCTTAGGAAGAGAGAACAGAAAATATTAAAATAAATTATCATACAATAAAAACAAACTTTGTTTTAAGAGGTCGGATGGAACAAATGCCAAACAGTGAGTATTATAGAAAGATATCTCGCCACTGGACGCATTTTCCAAAAATTCCCCAAGATATCAAATAAAAATTTATTTAAACCACAAAGCTATTTCTTTTTTAACACTTTCTTTAGTATCATTTCTATTTATAACATTCTCATTGAAATTTACTGCAAATCTAATTGACCCCATAGCAGCCTTTAATGGATTAAAAGACCAATTATAGTTTGCATACATCAATAGAATCGATCCCTTCCCAAATCATACGAATGATCATACACTGCAAGGCGATCTACCATTTCATTAAAAAAAGGTTATGGCTCAAATATCCATAATGTTCTTTAACTAAAGTTTCATCAGGAATTAAAGACTTTAATTGATAAGTTTTAAACCTTTGCGTTCAAGCCTTTTTATTATCTGTCCAACAAAGAGTCTTTGTATTCCTTCCGGTTTAATCATAACAAAGATTTGTTTGATGCTCATTTTAGGAACTTAAAATAAAAATTATCTTTAAGCCATTTAAACTTGAGACATGTTTTGACTTTAAAAAAAGTTATGACAAAAATTTTTTATGAAAGAAATCTTTATTTATAATAATAGTAAGAACTTTTAAAAACAAAAAAAAGTTATTATTTAATTAGGGGTCTTTGTAGAGTTTTCGATGTATTTTTGGCATAACCTCGGGTGAGGTTGCCGTAACGAAACTGTTGCTCTAATACGGAGCAAATATATATTTCTTTTTATAAAATTTATTCGTTGATTGTTTATTGTCGCTCTTTGGAGAACTTGATTCTTCTCTATAAAATACCATACCCTTCTTTTTCTGCTTTTTTTTTATAAAAAAAATATTAATAATTAAATGTGGTAGGACACCACAATTTTATGAACATTTTTGTAGTATTACAGCCACTGAAAATATAAAAATTCAAGATTTATTCATTTATTTTCTTGTTCTTCTGTAATTCCGATGGGTAACAATAAAAATTTATAGTAAAAAAAATAAAACAATCGACATGATGTGGTAAATTATAGACAACATTACTTTTTATAACAAAATTAAATCTACTTAAAATTTCATATTAAGGTTAGTATTAAAATTGACAGCATTATAAATGTAGCTAAAAAATTGGAATGAAGTTGTAAATTTTAATCAAGAATTGGGGCTCATAAACAAATAGTATTTTTTTTGGCAGAAATATAACTACTAAATTTCGCGCGTCCAGCTCGCGCCCGGGCCCAAGAGAAGCAAAGCACTTTTCGTACACATTTTACTGTATTTAATTTTTTTTACTTTACAAATTTCTGACTTAAAATCCACATAAAAATGTTTTATACAGATTCGAATAATGCATACTTTTGTAATATAACAAGACAAAGCCCACTGTGGTATTATTTGTGCATGTTCAAATAAAATTTTCTAAGGACAATTCTACAAGTAAAGGGTGTGTCGGACAATAATAAATTATAATGGATTTTTGCTTTGCAATGTATTTAAGAACAATCAAAATTGTTTTTGTTCACTATAATTCATTTTTTTATTCCACAGCTATATTAAAAAAATCTTATCTGAAAATTGATAATTAATTGATCATGGGGATAAACCCGAAATACCATTCATGGCTTACGCACGAAAAAAACAATTAAATGCGCATTGTGTTTGTAGATTAAAAATTTTACAATTTTTATAAAGTTTTTATATTCTGAAAAAATTTTTAATTTTTATCTAAATACAAAATTTAATTAAAGCAATTTCACTAATCAAATGTTTTTAAAGTTTAGATACACCAATACTAAATAATTCCATAAAAATATTTTTAATTTTATACACAAATTAATTATTATACCTTGTAAATTAGAATACCCCAAATAGCGTATTTTAGATCAAAAAAAATTCTGCCATAAAGCAAAACTTTTCCTCGCTGCAGTTTAAACGCGAGAGTGGCTCGCGACATTTGATTCAGCAAAAAAGTAAAACTTTTGATTTGTTTTATAAAACGATACTGTGCGTTTTTAGTGCAAGATTTTTAATTTAATCATCCGTCACCAATCTTTGTTTTAAGTTATCTCTTTAATATTTTAATAATAAACAGTCTTTTCTTTTGATATAAAAATTTTATTTCTTGACTAAAAATATTCTGCTTATTGTAGTATAGGCTACTACAACATTTTTATTTTTAAATGAAACCAATCAAAATAATTAATAAATAAGAAAATGAAGGATAAAAACACTTACAAATAATCAACCCTTTACCTATTAGTACTTTTAGTGA
>NW_020169319.1:0-56012 GCF_000988165.1 Vairimorpha ceranae
TGGAATGAACATTTATGATTTATAAAAATAATCTTTATGTTATGATGCAATCTAACATATGATTTATCAGTAAATGTGTATATGTTTGTTTAATTTTACATCTTTTAGCTATCTTTTATTAATTTTACATTATAAATATTTAATTTATCTTTTTAAAAATTTAATTAAAATCCCGGATTTAATTTAAAAATATTATTTAAGATGACATAATTTTTAAAAAAAATAAACAAAATTTAAAAAGTAAATAAAATAAATATATTTTTTAGGGTATATATAAGTTTTCTTGTTTTGATTCGTTACAGCCCGTCTTCGAAGCTTCTAAAATCGAGTACATTATCTTAAATATTCCTTCTTAGTAATTAATTCAAACATCAGATAAGCATCAAGTTCCAACGACAGGCAATAGTAAAGCTTTTCGGTATCATCTTGAAAACTTTTGTTTGTATATATGCTTCTGTTCGGGAATACAATCCTAGGTCATTTGCACATAGGCGTTGGTAACTTATTAACAAATAATGGTATAATTTTTAATTTAGAATACAGCAAAAAATAAATTAAACCGCGATCGCGGTTTGGGCTTGTGATTATTTATAATAATATTATAAAAATAGAATACTTAGACTTTTGGTTTGTTCGGAAAAAAAATGAACAACAACAAGAAACAATAAACTTGAACAGAGAATACTGATTGCTATTAATTTGTAATTGATCCTTTAAAAAATAAATTTGATACAATTTTAAAATAATATAACAATGGTAAAAAACTTTTTTATTTTCAAAAGAATAATAAACCTTTTTTTAAATTTAAAATAATAAATTTATTTGTAGATTACAGGTAAAAGTTTTAATCATAAAATAATTTAATTAAAACCTTTTAATATTGTGGTTTTCCTCTTTTCATCTTTTGTAAATTTATTATTCTTATGTTTGTCTTCCTAAAGTGCCTCAAATTCAGATCATTAATAATTTATCAATAATTTCATTCTTTTCTTTTTTATTAAAATTATCATCATTGTTTTCACCTACACAAACCTGCCTATCTTTTTTTCAAAGATTTTTAAACTTCTTCACTAAACAACCTTTAGACAAAAAATATTTATCTTGTAAAAGACTTACATATTGACGGCTCTCTTGGCTAACATCAGAATTCATTTTTTTTGCTATAAAAGTAAATCTTTGAAACCCAGTTTTTGTCTAAAGAAGTGATGATTCACTGCAACTTAACACAAAAATAAACATACGAAATTTAGGTACAATAGTGGCCATAAAAAACGCAATTTTAATTTGAATAAATAAACTTTTTTATATGGCATTGAATTTATATTACATATTAAAGTTTCATTTTTAGATCTATACATTAAATTAAATTTAAAATTTACACTATAAAAATGCCTTAAATAACTTCTTTTAAAAAAATTTGAATAGAAAAAAAGCAATAAATATTTTAATAATTAGTATGGCCACCTCGTGCACCAATTACGGCTCTACAATGATTGTTAATAGTTTGAACCAATCTTTTACATGTTTTTTTATCGATTTTATTCCATTCTTCGATAGTAAATTTCTCTAACTGTAATTTATTTTTTGGTCTTCTTTTAGCAACATTAATCTTAACAATTGGCCATAAATTCTCGGTAGAATTCAAATCGGGTATTTTACAGACCAAATCATAGTGTTAGTTTCTCTATCTATTAAATATTCTCTCACATACTTGCTTGTATGCTTTGAACTGTTATCCTGTTGAATAATATAATTTTTATTTAAGTTTTTTAGCAAAACCTGCCAAATTCGTGTCTAAAATTTTTGCATATTCTCTTGAATCTTTACTCACTCAATTTTATGTATATTTTCGACACCATCTGTTGAAAAACATGTCTATACCATGATATTACTTGCCTCATCAATGCTTAACATTTGTGGTAAGGGTTTTTTATCATATCTTACACTTTTTTTCCTTCGCACATGTCTTTTTCCATCAGATCCATAAAGATTTATTTTCGATTCATCACTTCAAATTATACTATACTATCTCTCATCTAACCACTAAGCATATTTTTCAGCCTACTCCAATCTTGACTTAAAATTTTTTTTTAACAATTGGGGTTTTTAATAAGAAACACGACCAAAAAGCACCATTTCACATAATTTTATTCTTATAGTCCTTGCAGATTTTGTTTTTCCATGTTCTATTTTTATATCTTCATTCAGTTTTGTGTTACGAAGTGTTAAGTCTTCAAAATTTTTTTTCAGAAATTATAAATCATCATTTTTATGAATATTGGGCCTGCCTGATCCGATATTCCCCTTACAAATTCCTGTTTTTTTTGTTTTACTTTAAATCGTATGATGGTTGAAGGGTATATCTCATATTCTTTAGCAACTTTTAATTGTTTCATTCCTTTTTTTAAACATACCTTAATTTCGACCTTTTCTTCCAGAGAAAGCTTTTTTGTCATGGATTTAAATTTTAACTTTTAAATTTTTTTTATTTTTTAAAAAAACACAACAAAAAATTTTCCCTCCAAATCAAAAATTTCGATTTTTTTGACCGGCGGGTCTAACTAATTTTAAATTATTTTACAATTACAAACTTTTTTTCACAAGATTTGACAAACCCTGTTTATGCATTTGTGTAAACTATTTATTTTGCAAGTTAATATTTTCTCACAAAAAATATTACATAGTTTTAAAAAGATTGCATTTTTTATGACTACTGCTGTACTTCATTATTAATAAGACCATAAAAAAATTTTTTTGTAAAAAACTTTAATATTCTTAAGCATAATGAGATTTTATTTTAAAGATTAACTGTGTTTCCAGTAAACAATATTTGTTGTCGTTCGTATCAGACAAATCACTGTTATAATCCTGATTGTGACAAACATCACATTAAGCTTTCTACAGCTGTAATATGTAAGCATTGGCCTAGAAAATTGTGTAAAAAAGGAAAGAAATGCAAATTTATACACGAATATGATCTTAAGAAAATTTAGAAGTGTTATTTTTTATGTAAGCTTGGTGAATTTACAAATCCAAAATGTTTCTATCCCCATTCAGTTGTTAATAAGAGGGAATGTGCATGGTACAATAGAGGATTTTGTAGACATGAGCTACAATGTAAAAATAGATATGTACGTAAGAAGATGTGTTACAACTTTTTTCTGAAACTTTGTATAAAAAGTTCTACTTGTGAATATGGACGTCTTAAGTCATACTTATTTAAAGCACATTAGATTGACAAAATATACATTTAAATATTATTTTTTTGTTTTTTCAAATCTTTTGCACTTCTCTTTAGTTAAATAATATTAATTAATTTATCAGTTACAGCTTGATAGTTTTTTTACTTTATTTATTTTGCCTTTTATATTTTTTTTAATTAGTTTACTTTGATAACTAATTGAATTTTGCCTTTTATATTTTTTAATTAGTTTACTTTAATAACTAATAAGTTAGATTGTGTATAATGATGTCATACTACTATACTATAACCTAAAGTATAGTAAAATTGCTTTCTAGGCATACGTAGCATACTATATACAGTATGTTTCAAGAAAAAGGAATATTTTTCGGAGCTTTATGTAAGCCAAGTTATAGTAAAACTTGATTTGTTTTACATGTAAAATTTTTTAATGTACGTTTTTACAGCGTATTTGGTTCTTTTTTTTTCTTTACATTAAACGATAAATTTTAAAAGTTGTTTAAAAAAAAGGAATATTTTTATTTTAATACTTAGTATGATTTCATTTTGCCCTTAAACATGCTAAAGATTTTTTGTAAAAGCCTAAAGCCAATTTTTGACACAATTCTAATGGAATTTGCTGCCATTACCGTACTATTGTTTCTTTCAATTCATTTAAATTTTTGGGGCGAGATTGTGATAATTTTTGCTTTATAATAGCCCAAAGTGTCTCAATTGGGGTTAAATCTGGAGATTGTGTAGGCCAAGAAAGAAGTTTAAATTGTTTTGACTTGAAATACACCTTTGCAGTATGCTTGAGATTATTGTCTTGTTGAAAATGTAATCTTGCAGAACCACTAACCTAACTAAATCAGATAAATTATCAGATAAAATATAAATAGTATTAAGCATTCATTTTACCTTCAATAAGAATAAGTTTTGGATCAGGTCAATTAGACGCCCCGGTTTTAGATCAGGTCCATTGGGCGTCCCGTAAAAAGAAAAAAAATTAAAACTCAAATAATTTAATTATAGATGTAAATTTATCATCTGCGTGGTGCTTCCCTGTACATAAACTCATGTAGAAAAACTTTCTTTGTTCTAAAATTAAACCCTTCATTTTTTTAATTGCCAATTTTAGTTTATTGTTATAAGACTCTAAATTTTGATGTGTGCCAGTATTACGATCAACAAAGCAATATTTATGAAAAACTGTTTGATGCTGATATATATTTGATTCATTTAGTGATGAATAATATTTCCATTCGTCTGTTACTATAATACTACTAGGAATTACAATCTGATTTATTGTAGATAGTAATACTTCTGCAAAACGATTTTCAACAATAACAGAATAACCCGAAGCTGTAACAAATGAAGTATCAACAATTATTAAAGCCCAACACGCAGGTATATGTTGACCACGATAATTTTTTACATTAAAATTTAATTTTGTCGCGTCGTTTTGTACAATAATGTTGGGGCCACCAAGTTTAATAGGATTATCTACAAAATATTGTTTATCATTAAGGCTATAATTTTTTTAATGCTAATAATGGCTCTTTTTAATCTAAACTAGCTCGATAATAGCTGTAAACCCAAGGCCCAATTAAAAATAATAGATGGACTCCAAAATTGTTTTAAGATTAATTCTAAATAATGAAAGAATTGAACCATATCTTATAGAAAGAGTTGGTTTGATATTTGATACATGCATATTGCATGCATCTCCACTCAAATTCATCTATATGCCGTTTACTAATCTTGAAGACCATATTTATATTGCAATAAATCAAAGTTGCTGGTTTTTTAATATGTTATATCTAAATAACATTATTATGATTTCGTAGTTGCTCATCAAAGCAATTTCGTCTCTTATATTTCGTTTCTTTAAGGGTTAAAAAACATGTATTATTATTTTAAGCATGTGTTTTGTATTTTAAAATTTGAATTTAATGAGCTAACTGTTTAATTATAAGACTAATTATTTGTAATAGCTTTATTTTATAAGATAAAAATACATAATGCTTTATTTCAATAAAATAAAAAAAACTTTATTTAATATTAAAAAACGTGTTTTTAGTGGGGTTTCTTTAAATTTTGACGCACCTCTTAAAACAAAAAATCCAAAAAACAGGCTAGACCTATAAAGAACGAGATTTGATACAGTTTGGTTTAATACTCATTTGTTCTACATAGTTTATACACAAATCATAATTTATAATTGTGTTTTGATTTATTTTGCACGGAAAATTTTTTAGGTTTCTTAAGATTTAAACGTGCACTGTACTTTTATTAAAAAATATTACCCAAAATAAAAATTTGTTTATTTAAAAAGTTGATTCTAAAAGCTTTTAAATGTATTTTTTGTTATTTCTTTTATTATGTTTAATTATAGCGCCTAAAAAAAGAAAACGGCCAAATATTACGTTCGCAAAAAAACAGATTTTTTACAATATTTAAAATAGTATAAAATAATATTGAATATAAATAACTATTTATAAATTATAATAAAAAAATTATTTAACTGCACTTTGTATTTATCTATTGTGTGTAAGGCTTTTTTTATATAAATTATGGCAAAATGAAGAAAAACTTTTTTTGGTAGCTTACAAGTATCAAAATTTTGATAATTTAGAAAGAAGAATTGGAAAGGTGGTTAAATAATACAATTTGTAGAAGCTCAAAATAATTAGTTTTTATTCGTTGCATATTTGTTGGTTCTTGCGAGTTGACTAATCATGATTCGTTTTACTCTCTTAAGTGGCCTTAATTGGTGTACTATAATAACTCGCAACCATTAATTTCCTTTAAAATTATTTAAAGAAATTCATCCAACAATGATGTATCTTTAATTTCCTACACAATTTAGTTTTTTTTACGTCAGAGGTGAAATGTGTATGAATATGTTTTAAAAATCGTTTCGTAACCTTAGTGCATGGAAATAAACTGTTTTCAGCTTTTTTACATAACAACATTTCAACTACATTTTTATATTCAAAAAAAGCTATTAGGTTTCTAAAAAATATGACGACCTATGTAAAAAGATATGCAGGGATAGGATTACTAATATGAATAGGGATTTGTAGATACATTAAGATTTTATAATTTAGTTGGATGTATAATAGATAAAAATAAAGCTTTTTTACATTTTAACTTAGAGATTAATAATTTTCATTTTGTTTTTAAAACTGATGTTGAAGAAATCGATATGATAGAAAATCTTTAGCAAAAAATTTTTCTTAGATCAAAAAAAATATCTAAATATGATCATGAAAACAGAAAAATATATAAAGTACTTTGGCGTTTTTCAACATTTTTGGTTTTATTGATAAATTTGAAAGTATTTAAAAGTATGAGCAACAAAAAAGAAAAAAATTTGGTGTTTACAAGTAAGAAACATTGTGAATTTAGAATTGAAATTGGTGATTATTTTAATAAATTTATAATCTATAAAATTATTTTTTACTATTCGTGTAGGAAAAGCTTAAAATTTGAAGAAAATTGTCAATACATTTCTTTAAAACCTTTAATTATATGCAAATTTTTTTTTGATTTGTATAAAAAGTTAAAAATAGGTAATTTTGCGCATCCATAAATAATATTGTATAAGCTGAGGCAAGAAAATCGTTTTATGTAACTCTTCTTTAATATATTGCTTTAATCTTGATTTTGCTTAATTACTTATTTGATTTATATTTTATGATCCTTAGAAATTTTATATGTTAATTAGATAATCTTTTTGACAAAAACGTTCAGAAATGGAGTGTGATTTAACCTAATTGTCTTCTTTTAATATTTTTATAATAACAAAAATTAGTAAAATTAATGCAATGGTACAGGAGAAAATTAAGTCACTAATTTTCTATCTGTTTTACTATTTGACGAAACTGAAAAAACTTAATTTTTTTAAAAAAAAAATATATTTAGTAATTCCAAGATCGATTTTATGAAGCGTTTTCGTTTAAAATTTTTAAATCAAGAAATTTTACATCGTTTTATTTTGCCAATTTTTTAGTAAAAAATCAATAAATATTGATTTCTACAGTGTATAGTGGTTTTTTAGATACTTAAAAGATGTATCATTATTTTAAAATAGATACTTAATTTTTTCTTAAAGACAAAATTTATTTTTTGGAAAAAGACTTATTCAAGACGCTCTCAATAATTTTAATGTTTCAGATTTTTAAATTTTAAAAAATTACTTAAATAAATAAAATTGATCAGTATGATTACAGTTTATATCTTAATTAACATCTAATGATATTATCGTGCCTATATGCGATAGTCGGCTTTGTAAGAACGGAGGGTATATAGACTTGTGTTAAATTAAGGCTTTCATAGAGAATATATTTTATTTAAAAGTTAGTTAAATACTTTATAATTGATACAAGAATTCATTGGTTACTGGAAGAATCTATACTTTATTGTAATTGAAAAATCTTTATTGATTACCGTCGGTCAGCTCTTGAGGGCATGACAGATATCTATATATTTTACAAGAAAATAGCTTATCTTAAATTTTAATAAAAACATTTATTCTTCTTTTAAATCATAATTATTTTGTGTTTTAGATTTTTATAAATCTTTTACAAGTAATAGTATCAGAAAATATTTTATTTTTAAAAAAAGTGATTTGGATACAAATTAATAAAAATAAATTTAATTTAATCTTTAGATTATGATTTTATGATACTTTCATAATGTTGTAAGCACTTTGTGTTATAGTTCTTTGAAAAAAAATGATTTAAAAAATTTTTTAACCTCAAAGTAAAATCTTTAAATGATTTAATTTTAATTTTCATTGTTAAACTTTTTCAAAGTATTGTTTATTCTGTTGTGTTTAATACATAATTTTATATATTAATCTATCCAACGTAAATTAATTTGGATTATAAATTATTCATATCTTTGTATTAATTTTTTTTTGTTGTTGTATCAAACGTGTCATTAATCTTTGTCGAACATTATTATCAAGCGTATCTCTTCAGTCACAATAATGCACTGTCAGACAAAGTATAGTTATTAATAGCACTTAAATTTAAACACCGCAAAATTGTCTAAGGTTTCTTTAAACAGCTACTAAATACAGAATATAAACTTAATATTGGTATTATTACTTAATTTTTTTGACATAAAAAACGTTAATTGACGCCACACCAAATTCTTACATTTATACTTATGCCTATAGCTATCTATTTTAAATTTTTTAAAAATATGCAACAAGTTAGCCTTAAATTTTTCAAAGCTTGCAAAATGTTTTAAAATTTAAAACGAACATTAACAATTACATGATTTCTTTAAGATCATAGGAAATATAACCAGACAAAATATATTTTTGAACGAAAAACTTTTTATAAATGTAATATAAAATATCACAATGAACTTTAAATAATCAATTTAAAATTCAATCTGTCTTATTTTAGTTTGATAGATTTCTTTCTATTTTTTATTTGAAGTATAAATAAAAATTATAAAAAGAAGGGCAGATAAATTCTTAAAGAGATATGAGTAGTTGTGTAGACAGTAATAGACGTGATTCCAGAAATTTTAAACAAACGCGAAAAATAATAAACAGTTTAATTAAGTATTATTTAAAATACAGTAAACTCTTTTCAGTACAGGACAATAGCCGAGATAATTTTAGCTCCTTAAAAATAAAAAGAAGTACATTTTTCACTTCTAAAAAAAATTAAATGCTAAGAAATTTGTGTTCTCAAGAGATTAATAAAGACTTTCTATTTTTTTAAATAATTTTATCTTAGATTTTTGTTTATTTTATTGATCTACCACTATTTATATATTAATTTATTGTAAATTTTGAAAGTTATAAATCATACAATTTATACATATTACCGTTATTAAACTACGATTGGTGTTTAGCATGTCTAAATCTGACAGTATTCTTGATTTACTTTTAATTTTCTGTATTGTCACATTTATTATATTCTCTTGTTTCTATTTTACCCTTTATTTTGTCCAATGTTTCAATAAAACTTTATTATTTACTGCTAATTTTTATTATAGCAAATAATTAAATGACTTAAACATTTTAAGAAAAAATTTTTAATAAATTATTTTAGTATGTCAAAAATTTCATATTATATATCCAATCTCGACAATTCTATAGTGTATCTGGTTTCACTTTTATCTCAGTAATAATTTATCTTCGAGGACAGCGATGCTTCAGCACCTTTTTTAAATATTTAAGGAATCATCCTTAAAGAATATGTTTTTTATACAAATAGTACAGTTACATGCCACTTACCTTTTAACTTTTTCGTTTACTTCAAAAAACTTTTTAGTGACCAGGTTTACAAAGTTACAGTTAAATCAGCTTTAAGATCTTAACATCCCAAAAAAGCTAATTTGCCCAAATAAAAAATCGTATAATGTTCTAACCAAAATCGATGCTGTAAAATGATTGTAAATATTGAAAATAAATGTTTTTAACTAAATTTTTAAAAGCTTTATACTCAACCCTGTCTTTAAACATATTTACTAATGTAAAACACTTAAAACACACTAAAATGTCAGTGGAATTTTTATAATTAAAAAATAATAGACTAATGTCTCTCATATACATTTATAATCTTACAGAAACAATTTTAAATTTTAAACTACTATAAAATATTAAAAGTCTTAAAGGTCACAACTTTTGAACATAAATGTCTAAGCATCAAACTAAAAAACTAGAATTAGGTGTCACAAATTTATACAAAAATATAATGTTAGCTTATATATTTAGAAAAGCAAGTTGGAGAAAATGAATTAATAGAAGTATTAACATCAGAAAGGATAGTAATGACACAGCTTAGATTAGAAAAGCCAACAATTACCTATACTTAAATAAATTTATCCCAGAAATGTGAATTCTTTAAGTAATAATAGCTCGGCGTTGACACAACAATTTTCATAAAATATTTGTCGGTAAAGCCGCATCGCAAGCCTTTTTGTAGGGTCGACTAAGGGTTGTAAACGTCCTAAATGTTGGAAGGTTGCATAACGTCATTAGGTTAGTACATAATTGCCATCGCTATGGAAACATTTGTAAATTCTATTCGAAGACCTATAGTAAGAAATTACAACTAAATAACCGCCTGGTGGGGGCAAATCAAGCTAGTGAAGTTCTAGCATATTTCGCGTGAGATGATGAGAGCTTATCACAATCATTAAATCCAATTGTCTCTACAAATGATCCAATGAACCCGTAGCCTAGTAGCGTACTATCAAGTTTTGTAATATTCTTACAGAGAATAATAGATATCTTTTTACAAAGCAAGTCCTTTGTGGCATGCTAACGTTGATAATATGCTGTGCTAAGATTAATGAAAGAAGATTTATCTAAAGGAGGGGGATTAAGCAATAAAAAATAAACAAAAGGTACAAAAGATTAAGCTAAGGATTTAATAATATTAATAACTATGATGTTGTTTTATCTGAAAAAATATGAATGTGCTTAAAAAAATAATTTGCCAAACTGAAGTTTCTCTTATAAGAACTAATCAATAAACAATTTAATTATTTTTATTTTACCTTTACCCAAATAAATTTAATTTATTTGATTATTGGCAGTTAAGATTATAAAAAATTAGATTTAATAAGAAAACTATTTTATAACCAAACTGATTATCTTTATAGCACGTTATTTTACAAATAAAATAATTTATAACACCTATATGTAAACAAATAAGTATTACTAATTTCTTTCTTAGACAACAAATAATTTATAATATTATTAATCATTTATAAGCCGTTCTTTACAGAATAATTAAAATTATCCTTTTAATATTATCCAATTAACTTTACAAATGTCTTTAACTTTTATAATTCAAAAAAGACAATAAAAAATATTTTTTCAGGCTAAAATATTGCAATAAATAATGTTTTTATTTTTTTTAAATAATAATTATGGTCTTCAAAGGGGTTCAAAATTCTCTCACGCTTTTATAATTAAAGGTTTGATATTGAAATACTTAAAACCTAGATTTACAATTTTCAAAAGTTAAGTTTGTTGGTGTTTTACAAACAAATTCAGTTTTTAATTAAAATAATTGCAGGTGATTTTACTGATAAATTAAAAAAATATATTGCGTAGAAAGGTGTTAAGTGTAAATAATAAAAAAATTATTTCCTCTTAGTTTTATTATCCTTATTTTCTTATCTGGAAATTTTTTAACAATTACCAAAAATGGAAATCAGTAAAATTTAATAAAAAAAATTGATTTTTAATATATTTTTCAAAACATTACCGAGAATTTTTTTTATTCACATTAATTCCTAAATATAAAAAATAAAGTTTTTCGCTTTTTTGTAGATTCTCCACAGCTTCAATGGACCTACTTCACATTTATATGATTTTTCCTCACCAATAGATTCATGTTTCTTATTTCTTCTTTCATTCTGAAACCATATCTGTATTGTTCTTACAGATAAATCAAGTAAGATACCTAAATCTGTTTTAGTCTGAGTAGATGGATATTTAGTTAATTTGAATACTTCTTTTAATATTGTATTTTGAAAAATAGTCTTTTTATTTCTCATAAAATCAACATCCTCTTCTCTGCCAGATTTGTTTAATTTTATTATTCCCAGTGCTGCCTGTACAGTTAGCTCCTGTTTGTTAATATCGATCATGGTGGTAGGTATAAAATTATTTAAATAGTAAAAAAAATATTTTATTAATTAATTTTTAAACAAAACAATGTTTTAAAAGATGATATAATACTGTTTTAAGTGGTCTAATAAAAAACTATTATCTATAAATATTTAAATGTTTAGAACTTACTATATATAATTTTTTAATAAAAAACTTTTTGTGTTGATTTATCAAAAAGTATAATTTTATACTTTTTTATATAACATTAATATTATGCTTTATTTAATATAATCTTAGATAAACAATAAAAATGTTAGATATGTAGTACGTCACAAGATACAATCAAATAAAACATTAAAATTTTTATAAAAAATTACTTTATTTTAAAGCTTTTACATTATTCGCTTAGAATGCTTAATTATACTACTAATTGTTATATTTTTTGTAAACTACTTAAAAATAAGTATTTTAAGATACTTACTTTTTCTAAGCTTTAATAAAAACATAAATTTATAAATTTATTAAGAAAAAATCAATAAATAATTGATTTATTAAAAATATTTAATAAAATTATTACATTATTGTTTAATAAAGTCAAATTTTACCTGTAGTTAAATATAAGCTTTTGATAAACTAATTACAAATTTATTGACACGTCACAGGTTTTGCATTTATTCAATCAAAAACAGAACACGCCACTTTTTAAAAAATGACTAAGTAGTAAAAATATAGATTTAGATATGCATTATACTTCAACTTTAAAATGTTAATTTTTACATTTAAAAAGAAACAAATTATTTTTAATTATAATAATTATAAATTTGATAGGGAAAATAAAAATATAAATTTTGTACACAAATAGTTTTAACAAATGTAAGTAAAACTTTATAATTATTGTTAAATAAAAATAAATATTTAGTTATCTTTTTTAGTCTTACACATATGCCTGACATGAAAAAATATCAACTTTTAAATTCTTTCTTAAATTTGTTGATTAAAAAAAAGAATTTAAAAGTTGATATTTTTTAAAGAATAAGTAAGTTTACATTTAAAACAAGTAAAACAATCTTAAATATCTAGCAAAAATCTTTTTTATAGATTAAGGAATTAAAGAAAGAATTATGATTTTATCTAAGCTTTTACATTTATAATATTGCATAATAAAGAGTAACAGACTAGCAGAAATATAATTTATAAAATTTATATATGGTAATATTACCATATTAAACTAAATGTTATAAATTAACATTTTCAATTAGACGTTTTAAAAAATTTTAAAGAGGATAATGATACCTAACATGATTAAAATATAAAGAAGAATTTAACTAAAAAATAAGCTATGTAACAAGTAGATGTACAGATATCTAAAATATTCTTAACTTTATAGTGTAGACTCTTTTATAGTCACATATGGTGCTATTACAATTTATAATAGTGTTTTAATCTATAAATTGAAGTTACCTGAATATTCTTACCTTAACAATTTTCATTTATTTATGATTTAAATACCCTTTAATTTATCTTATTATTAATAATAATTAATAATTTATTTGTTAATTAATTAATTCTCATTGAAGAAATGTCAGTTTTTAGATTTCAAAGCGGGATCTATAATTTTTTAGATTACATTACATTACTGTTTTATACTACTTTAACTCCTCAACTAGTTGTTTTTACTTGTTTTATACTTTTTTTTTATCTTAACATATATGTATTATATGCGCTAGCAAAACACAAAAGCCTTGCTTTGTAGGAAGATTTTTATTAACCTCCATAAGAATAATAAAGGACTGTAAACTGGTAGTGCGCTACTAGACCAGGGCTTTCACTGTATCATCTGTAGAGACAATATAGACCCAATATTTCGATTTAAACTCCAACTATCATACACAAAATGCTAAAGCTTCACTAGCTTGCTTCATTCTTTTCAAGCGGGTCTTCAGATGTAATTTCTTACTATAACTCTCCAAATAGAACCTACAAATTCTTCCACGGCCACACGGCAATTGTCATGCTAACCCCAAAGATGTTATGCCTCCTTGCAACTCTAAAACATTTACAACCCTTAGTCAATATCTTCAAAAAAGCTTACGATACGATTTTACCGACAAATATTTTATAATAATTGTTGTGTCAACGCCCAGTTATTACTTAACAGACTTTCATCGCTGGGACTCGAACCCTTGACTTGCCTTACTAGAATACATATATAAGTTTTTATTCATTACAGGCCGTCTTCAAAACTTCTAAACCCGTTGACTTGTCTTACAATATTTATTTATTTATATAAAATAATTAATATTCATATTTTACATAACAGCCTGTAAAGACTACAACCTTCCCAAGAAAACATCTTTTTAAAATAAATAGAAACTTTTCTTTACTTACTAGACATTTGATGAAAGCTAAGTTTGAACAATGTTTGTTTTGCACAAAAGTACTATACAATCTGACCTGTGGTAAAGATTGTTGTTTATTTAAAACATAATTTCTCCCCTTAATATGCATCAATTGCTGTAGTTATCATTATGACTATAACATAGCGATCAATAAGAATAGTGATAAAAGAAAATGAGGAGCTTACATCAGAATTGTTTAATTATTATTGATTGTTCTGTGCAAAACAACAGTAAATAAAAACACTTTATTAGAAATTTTTTTAATGATATGCTATAGAAACTATGAATACTTACACATAATATTTGTATAATTATATTTTATAAAAGATATATTAATTTTGTTTATTAATATATCTTATACAATGCTATTATTGTAGGAATACTTAGCTGTCAAATAATCATTTTACATTGTGAGACATTTTACTTGTCTTCTTTAAATACTTTGTAATAAATAAACCCATGTTTTGTTCCAACAATTACTTTCCCTCTTTTACATTATTTATTAAATATAAGAATAATCCTATAGTAATTTATCAAAATAATACACTATAACGTTACTACAAGAAATATGTAATATTTACATCTATTCAATTTGTTGTTAATACAATACATTTAAAAATGCTTTTATATTTTAACCCTTTTATGAACTATGATAAGCCTATTATCATTCGTAAAAATAAACCTGCACCAAAACAAAATACTGTTACTTTAGATGATGAAGTTACTTTACAACTTGTACCAAAGCATGTACAAGATAAAATTAAAGAAGCACGTGTAAAATTGGAATTAGACCAAAAAGAACTTGCTAAAAAAATGGATAAAAAAGTAAGTGTTGTAAAGGAGTGGGAAAAGGGGACTGCTAATTTTGATAAAAATATAGCAAGAGCCTTTGAAAAGGCTTTGAATATAAAATTTGATTTAAAACAGGGTAAATAAATATTTTAAATTTGTATAATATTAAATAATTATTTATTAATTTTTAAAATTTGTATAATATTAAATAATTATTTATAAATTTTTTAAATGCAGTAATAAATGTAGATTACGATTTTTAATAAAACTAATATAAATATTTCTGTGCGAGCACAAATTTTTTAGCTTTACATTTCTAGTTCCAATTCCTCAACTAATTCTTTTTTCTTTATATTCATATTTTCACACAGCATTTCTAAAATATCATTTAAAATTTTACTTCTTTCTTTTTTTATTTTTATAACTTTTTTTACCTTTTCATTGTAATTTTCAATCTCCTTTTTACTGACTAAAAGACCTTCATCACGCAGTTGCACTCTGTCTTGTAAAATTGTAATTTTTTTATTTAACTCATCAATTTTATTATCTAATTCTTCCTCTGTGTCCATACTCTGAAAATTTTTATATTCATTATTTAATGAAATATAAGTCTTTTTTAATAATTCATTTTCATCTGCAAGTACTTTTAATTTATTTTTATTAGTTTCTAATTCACTCATATCAAATACACTGGGTGAAATCATGTAAATCTTTGTCTTTGCATATAATTTCATAATAATAAGACCTTTCTCTTCTAATTTAGTACAAATAGTTTGTAAAGATGAATTAGTAATCTGTTTCTTAAAATTTAGTAAAAGTTCTGCACTGCTTACCGGTCTATTAATGTTATACAAAAAATCAAATACTTTTAGTTTATCGTTTTTTAAATTATATTTGTTAACCTCTTCTTGTGTATCAGAATTATTTTTACTAGATGCCTTTTTTGTAGATTTTTTCTTTTCAACAACTTTTGGCTTTTTTTTTAGTTTTGAAAAAGATTTCCTTTTGATTGGTCGTTTTTTTCTTACAATATCTTCATCTGAGCTTTCTGTTGTTAAATCTTCTAAATCACTTTCCTCTTCTAAACTATCTTTATTTTCTGAACTACCTTTATTTTCTAAACTATCTTTATTTTCTGAACTATCTTTATTTTCTGAACTATCTTTATTTTCTAAACTATCTTTATTTTCTGAACTATCTTTATTTTCTAAACTATCTTTATTTTCTGAACTATCTTTATTTTCTAAACTATCATTATTTTCCTGCTCATTAACGTAACCATTATTTCTTTTATTTGTAAAATTAATATCTCCAACATTATTTTTATTTTCCTGTGACATATAAAATTCTTGTGAGTTACAAAACATATCTTCATCTTCTTTACTTAAACAAGATAAAGTACACTTCATGCTATCTTCTATATCAAAATCATTTTCTTCTTTTTTAATATTCATACACTTTTTTGAGGGAGAAATTTTTTAATTTTACAAACCCTTATGATTAAACTGGCAAAATCAGAAATTAACTCTCTTATTCTAAATTATTTTAAACAAGAATCATTTATTTATACAGCATTTGTATTTAAAAATGAAAGTAAAGATGATCTGAAAAATATAAGACACGATATTTCACTAGAAAAAATACTCACATATGGTTTACAATACATGTATGGTGTTGAACATTTTAAAGATGGAAAAGTAAAAGTTTGTAATAATACATTTTCATTAGACAGATTACATCTTTGTGATGTAGTGGTAAAAAAGAAAAGAAAAATAAAAGATACAAAAGAAGATATTTTTGATAAAACAAATAGTTCTAGTGAAGAAAATAAAAATTATTTTGAAGATTTTAAAATGAAAAATAAAAAAATTGACTTTGTTGAAAAACAAACAAACTCTTTATGCAAAAAAGAAAAAAATATAAATAAACTTTCAGATTGCATAAATGTGAATATTTTACAGGACAATGAGTTGCTTGAAATGCAAAAAATTGAACAAGAAAAAATTAAAAAAATTGAATATCAGCCTGTACTTTTAGAAAAAAAGAGTTCTATAGAAATACGTTTAGATGTTAAGTCATTGGCTCCTTGTAAGCCTTGTAATATTGCTACTATTTACGATGAATATTTGTATTTATATGACAAACAGTCTTCTTCTCTTTACACTTTTAAATTTGGATCTTTTATAGGTATAAAAAATATTATTTTTGATAAGATGCTTTTTGTTGATGATATTCTAGTGATGTATGATTCAAACAAGATAGTATTTTATAATACTTTTAATCTTAAGTCAAAATCAGTTTTGAATAATTGCTTAAAAATATTTTATGATGGTGTTAAATTTATTTGTCTTAATTTAGATGGTACTATTTCTTATTACAGTAGGGATGGGATTAAAACGGGTAGCAATATATTTATTTTTTATGATATAGCATCTGGATGTTTTATTGAAAACATTTTATTTATTTGGAATAATACAGGTAAGGTTTGTATGGTAAATACAAAATCTCAAGATATTCATTACTTTAGTTATATAGGGAAATCTGTTTTATCACATTCTATTAGTGAAGGTGTTTTGTATTTGTGCCATGTAGATGTAATAGGTTCTTATGATTCAACAAAGAAATGTGAATGTAAAATATTTAATAACGAAATGACAGGCATTTGTGCGATAAAAAATAATCTTTTTGCTTTTAAAGATAATATTATTTCAGTTTATAAGAATGAAGAAATTGAAAATGTTTATAAAGTTGAAGAAAATATTAGACAAATTTTGCAGTTTAATGATTATATTCTTATTGTATTTAATTCTTCATTAGGCTTTTATAGTCAAAATTTAGAATTTATTTACAGTTATAGTTTTTCAGATGATATAGAAGATTTAAGTATTTTTAACAAAGAAATCTGCATTTTATTAGTCAATCAAAGTCCTTTACTTTTGTGTCTTTTATAAAAAATAACTTAAAACATTTAAGAAATTATTTGTTTTGTTTATTATTTGTTATGGATTTTTTACTACCAAAGATTTCAAAAATACTTACTGCATCTGATGGTGTTAAATGTCTTTTATTTGATACTTTTACTAAATCTTCTATTAGTTCATTAATTCCACATTCACATTTCCTTAATAATGATTATTTTTTATTTGATGATATTCAAAATACAAGAAAAAAAGTAAATATTAATTGTGTTTGTGTATTAAGTATTAGCAGCATTAAAAATCTCATTCAAGAAATTTCTAATCCTTCATATAGAACTTATACTGTATTATTTACAACTACTATTGACCCTTATCTTCTAAATTTACTGGCTAAAAATGATATCTATGGGGTTATAAGAGAAATTCATGAAATATATATGGATTTTTGTAAGCAAGATTCTTATTTATTTACACTTAATAATATTAATAATTTTATTTATTCTTTAGGTAGCAAGCCTACCTTTTATCATTACAAACAGAATTATGAAGATGTAGTTAAGGATCCTTTTATTGACCTAAATTCTGAAGGTGGGCGTGTTTTTGTTATAAACCGTTCATATGATAATATTACACCTTTAATTATAGATTGGCATTATCAAGCTATGATAAAAAAGTATTGTAATTATAATGATGGTCTTGTTAAAATTTATGATAATACTTATTGTATGGATGATGATTTTTTCCAGAATAATAAATTTAAGAATATTAGTGAAGTTTCTACTAATATTGAATTAATGGTAAAAGAACTTGACAAAAAAAAAAGAATAAAAAAGATAAATATTAAAGAAATAGAAGAAATAAATAAACTTGGTGATATTGTTAAAAAACATATGGATATATATAATTGCATTATAAATAATCTTGAGGAAAAGAAACAGCTCAGTGAAAATGAAAATCTTATGCTTAAGAAGTTTAAAAAAGGTGAGCTTAGCTTTAATAATTTTAATGAGAATATAAAAGATCTTAATAAGTGTGTTAACATTAATTTACTAAACATTCTTAAAAGTACAGATAAAAAACTTAAATTTGATTTTAAAAAACAGGAAGACATTAAATTAGCATATGTGCCACCGATTTGTAAAATTGCTAAGGATATTTTAAAGGGTAAAATGGATGATTGGATTTGTTTGGATGAAAGATTTAATAAAAGCAAATATACAGTTTTTTACTTTAAGGGTGGTGTTACTTACACAGAATATAGACATATTATGATTTATTTTAAAGAACATAAAAACGTGTATGTTGTTAGTGAAAGTATTACAAGTTAATTATTTTATTAAATTATTTATATTTTATTTGTTAAAATGTATGTGATATTGCATTAAATTTGTTATTGCTTTAATTTTAAAAGTATAAACAGAAAAAAAAGGGTAATTTTTTTGATAAACAAAAAGCAATCCCATTTTGATTTTAAAATTATAAAATGTAAGATTAGTTAATTATTTTATTTTATTGAAAAATTATAAATTTTATGATTAGTTTAGATTTATAAATAATTTCATTTTAATATTTAAATCTGTCATCATCATCAATATATATAAAAAGTTTGAATCTGAACATTTATTTATATTTATTTTTTGGCCCTTCTTTTTTAAAAATTATGAGAAATGTTTTTTTAAAGAAATAACAATTTTTTATAGCTATCTTTATAATGGACAGCTTAATATTTTAAATGTATTTTTTTAGTTTCATTCAATTGTTCAAATTGTAAAATGTGCGCCATTACTGAATTTATTTATTTAAAAAATACAATTATCAAATTTATAACGATACATACATGCACAAAGACATAAACACATAATTTAAACAAAGAAAGTACGTATCGAATTTGAGTCCCGTTTTAAACGGGACAGCGTAGGCTAGTCATCAATATATATAAAAAGTTTGAATCTGAATATTTATTTATTTTTTAACTCTTTTTTTTATAAAATTTTGTTCTATAAGCAATAACAATATTGTTTATTTGACTATTTTATGAACAAATCATTCCCTATATTTTTTTGTGTTGTATTCAAAAATCCAATTTCAAAAGTGTGTTACTGCAGTTTTTATAGAACAAAAAACAACAAATTTTGAACTTCTAAACATAAACGTTAAAAATTGCCACAAGATACAAATTTTGAAAAAGATTACATTGTATTTAAAGCCCCGTTTAATAAACGGGATGGCGTAAGCTAGTATTATATAATAAAATATCTTTATTTTCAACTCAACTCACAATAATTTTACTCCCCCTATCAATGTTCTATAAATTTATCAATAACCAGAAAGTGTACACATTAAAAGAAGAAGGATCTGAATCTGCACATCCAGCAAAATTTTCACCAGTAGACCAGTATTCTAAATATAGAGTATTAATAAAAGAAAGATTTAACATTAGACCGTTTAATAAAACTGAATAAATTTATATCCCTTTTTTATGATAAAAAAAATTAATAAAAATCTTTTAAATTTTGTTGAAGAGACACCTTATATCACTAGATACTACATTCTCCCTAAAAAGATGTCTACTGTTTTATCAGTGCTTAAGGGATACCCACAATCACATATTTTTCTAAATAAAGTTACCAAGAAAGAAGCACCCAATTATCATTTAATAATTAAAGAGCCAATGGACCTTGGTACAGTGCAGAAGAAGATAGGGACATATAATACCTATAAGGAATTTAAGAGGGATTTAGATCTTATATGGGATAATTGTATTAAATATAATGCAGGGCCTTATTTTATAAGATGTGCTAATATAATGCGGCGCGCAGTTGAAAATGCTGAGATTACGAGAAGTGCTGTAGAAATGCGATATAATATTTATGACAGTGAAATAGTGAAAGGGCTTAGAGTTTGTAGTGGTGTGGAGATTAGGTATATTATATGTAGAATGTTAAAACAAGAGGGAATAGAAAGTATAAGTAAGCATGCGCTAGATATTTTAGAAGATGTTACAAAAAAGAAGATAATGGATTTTATACATAAAGTTATTGTAGTATAATTATTTTGTAATAATTAGTGTTTTTAATGGAACATATTAATAAACAAGTATAAAAAGTTTAAATAAATAAGTTTTAAATTTTAAAGTTATGTGTAATTTATTTTTAACAAATATTTTAAAAATAATAAAATGTAAATATAATCACGATATTTATTGTAGTGTTCTACAAAAATGTAAAATAAAAAAAATATCATATATTTCTACTACATCTGTTCAACTTACAAATTATTTTTATATTTTAAAAAACAAAGTATATATTTCTTATCATTTCGCAATTCTACATTTTTTTACATTTTTATTCCTTATACGTTTAACTGAATAAACAAACAAAGGATTATAAAAGTTGAACCTTTTTTAAGACAATCTTTATTTTGCATTCATCTTCGTATCATTTTTTTAAAAAAAGTTTACAAATTTTTTCTTCTCTCATTTATTCTGTATACCATTTTTATAAAAAAAGTTTGCAAATTTTTTCTTCTCTCATTTATTCTGTATACCATTTTTTTAAAATAAGTTTACAAATTTTTTCTTCTCGTTTTTATTCTGTATACCATTTTTTTAAAATAAGTTTACAAATTTTTTCTTCTCGTCTTTATTCTGTATACCATCTTCATATCATTTTTTTAAATTTTTTTATCACCCCTATATGGCCAGAAGACCAGGCAGATGTTATAGATATCTTTCAAAGAAAGCTTATCATAAATCAAGATTCTGTAAATCTGTACCAGATTTAAAAATTAAGATATGGGATTCAGGACGAAGAAAGGCAGAAGTACTAGATTTTCCTGCTTGTATTAATTTAGTAAGCCATGCTAGGGAAAATATCTCTGAGCAAGCACTCGATGCTGCAAGAATAGCTGCCCATCATTACATGGTAAAGACAGCAGGTAGAGATAACTTTCATTTAAGAGTTAATGTATACCCATTTCATGTTTTAAGAATTAATAAAATGTTGAGTTGTGCAGGTGCTGACAGATTGCAGACAGGCATGAGGCAGAGTTTTGGTAAACCGGAGGGAAGGGTTGCCAGAATATTTTTTGATCAAGTTGTTATGAGTATTAGAACTAAAAAAGGAAATGAAGCTGCGGCAGTAGAAGCTTTAAGAAGAAGTAAACATAAATTTCCTGGTAGATATGAAGTACAAGTTAGTAGTAAATTTGGGTTTACAGGTATTCAGACAGATGAGTTTAACAGATTGAGAGAACAAGGATGTCTTCTTGCTAATGGGAATACAGTAGCAGTATTAAAAGAGAAAGGTCCTATTAGTGAATACATGAAGAAACTTCAGAGACAGCTTCAATAAAATTAATTACTTTTTTAATATATTAATTTAACTATTTTATACAATTCATTTATGCACATTTCCAATATAACTTAAATTAAAAAATTAATATTTATTAATACTATCAAATACTTCTTGTACTTCCTCATTACTAAATATTCTAAATTCTTTTAGATTATTATAGTACACTCCTATATCTACATCCTTACTACTAATACTTCTACCAGCATATTCTCTTAAACACTCTACACAATTAGAAATATTATCATCTAGCATTCCCCGTCTTCTTTCTAGTAATCTACTACTCTCTACATATTCTTTACCTATTCCTGCCACTTGTACACTAGCGTAACTACCTGATGGATCTATTCTGTACATTTTATTATCACCAACGATAAGTAGAAGTGTACCAAAAGGTCTGTATCCTTTTTTAATAGTGTATTCTTGTATCTGTTTACTAAATATATCTACAAACATACCAATAGGAATAGATGAGTTATAAATATCGGTGTATTCTTCTGCTATCTTTAAAGCCAAATTGTACTGGATTCTAAAGTCAGGCTGTAAACCTGCGTATGTACATCCAATGGTAGAAGATATTTTGTAAACCTTTCTGTATTCATTAAGAATCACCAGATTAAAAGGTTCTTTTAAACTTGCTATGATAACACCATCTTCTGATGTACACCCTACAGACAATGATCCATTACTAGATGCTTTTAAAGCATTATCGCATTGTGTCAGTTTACCTTCACTTGTGAAAAGAGTGAGTTGTTTGTCTGTGTCTAAAAACATTTAAAGGGTAAAAAAATATAAATTTTATGCAAAGCATAAATATAAAATATTCAATTTTTCTTGTATAAAAATGTTTTACATTATTTTTTCCCTTATGCAGGAAGAAAGCAATAAAGAAGTATTTATTTGTTATAAAACATAGATTGAATAATAATTAAGTATACAATTTATTTCTTTGAATAATTTGTATTGTTAAGTTATTTAATGATTATTTATAAAGTATACATTTTTATTTCCTTGAATAATAAATAATTATATTATAAAGTATAATGTTTATAGAATATACATTTTACTTCCTTAAATAACTATATTTATTAAACATTCAATATCCTACACAATCTCCTCCTCATTACATTCTATATTCTTCTTTACAATGTATTCAATATTGTTATTTCTACATTTTTCTCTAAATTTTATAAAATCTCCACTGTCAATGTAAATATCTTTACCTTCCACAAATATTCTCATTTTCACTTTCTCGTAACCTTCTCTACACAAAATGTTAAGAATGTCTAGTACTTGTGGTTTAATATCTCCCACTCGTATTTTATAAATATTTCTTATAATCTGTTTCATATCTTCAAAAGTATAGAACTTCTTATTCTTCATTACTTTCTTCCTTACTATGTCTACTATCTGACACTCTACCATGTCTCTCTCATAATCACGTGTTATAACATTTTTCTGTTCATGGCCTGTAAGGACTATCTCTTTTATAATTTCAGAATGTGGTAAATTAAATAGTGCTAGATCTTCTTTACTGCATTTTATACCAGTTTGTACATTTTTATAGATTGTATCACTTATTAAAATATCATTAAGTGGTGTAATATTGTTATAATATTCATATAATTTATTAGGATAAACAGGAATACTGTAAATTTTATTGAATTTTTTTAGTGTTACGATGCTTACATTTGTTAATTTTTTTTGATTGGAGGGGGTGAACATACGAGGGGGTAAAATTATAAAAGTATGTTGTGCTTATGCATAAAAAAATTAAGCTGTAAAAAGTGCATATATAAAAAGTTATGCACGTATAAAGATTAAACATAAAAAATTAAGAATATAAAAAGTGCATATATAAAAATAAATATTTAAAAAATTCACTAAGCATAAAAAAATATACTAAATATATAAAAATAAATATTTAAAAAATATACTAAATATATAAAAATTGCATATAAAAACCATCCTAAATAAGTCACTTTCTTATAATAATATTACAAAAATATTTATTATTTTATTCTACTTATTTAAAATATCTTATTACTTCTTCTATCTTACATCTTCTCTTATAATTACTATGTAACATCTTCTTATTTATTGTATCTATTTCTAAACCCTTAAAATCATTCTTTCTTAATTTATGCCACATCTCCCCTTTCTTAGGAAGATTTATTCCTAATGATATTTCTAAATAAATAAGTCCTAAACTAAATACATCTGATGCAGGAGTACATATATTCCTTAACACTTCTGGTCCCATGTACCTTTTATCTCCATCTAATAAAATATCTTCTCCTATTTTAGTAGAAATATTAAGATCTCCTATTTTAAATAAATATTTATTATCTTTTATAACACAATAAATATTCTCTGGTTTGATATCTAAGTGTACTACTCCTCTACTGTGAATATCTTTTAATCCTCTAGATATGTCATAAATAATATTTCTTAATATTTCTGTGTCTATTGATTTCTTCTGTACATAAAATATTTTATAAATATATTCTCTAAGTGTACCACCATTACAATATTCTATTTCTATGTAGAAATGTGATTGATAAGTAAAAGAATCAATAAATTTAGTAACAAATTCAGAATTTATACTTTTTAGGATATTTACTTCTTTTTTATAAAATTCTAAATCTAAAGAATTTTTAATAGGTGATTTGGATTTCTTTAGTGCTGTGTAAATAAATGAGTCATCGTGTTTGGTGGTGTCATCGTGTTTGATAGTGTCGTCATGTTTGATAGTGTCATCACCATTGTAATTTACACTTCTTTTAATTTTATACACAATATAAAAATCCCCTTCTCCTATTTTATTATTATCTTCAATATTATCAGTTTTTATAAATACACTGTCAGAGGGTATATTAATATCTACAATACTAGAATCTATCATATCTTTATAAACAACCCTCTTAGCAGGTGTCTTGGGGGTACTAAATAATGTATCAGGAATATCTTGTTTGAAATCTAAAATTTTCTTACCGCTCATTTTTTATGGGTAAATTAAAACAAAAAATAAAAGAAGGGGGTAAAAATAGAAGAAATCTTTTTTCTGTAAATAATTAATTCTATTATAAATTATTTTTATAAGGTATATTACCATATTCAAAATCTGTACTATTTTCTTCTGGTTGATTTTTATTCCAATCTCTGGATTGTGTAAATGACTTGTTATTCTTTTTAGGAGTGTGCGTATTCGAACGAAAAGATTGATTTTTTTCGTTAAATTCGTGTTTTAAATAATTATCTTCTTTATTGTAATAATTTCTATATTGAGTGCCTTTTTGTTCATAATCTCTTTTTTGTTCGAAATTTCTATGTTGATCGAAGTTTTTCGATTGATAATTTTTTTGTTGATCAAAATCTCTCTGTTGTTCAAAATTTCTCTGTTGTTCAAAATTTTTCGCCTGATCGAAATTTCTCCGTTGTTCGAAATTTTTCGATTGATAATTACCTTTCTGTTGATCAAAATTTTTCGATTGATAATTTTTTCGCTGATAAATATTCCTCTGTTGATCATAATTTCTTAACTCATAATTACCTTTCTGTTGATCAAAATTTCTTAACTCATAATTACCTTTCTGATCATCAAAATTTCTTTTTTCAAAATTACCTTTCTGCTGATAAATATTCCCCTGTTGATTATATTTTTGTATCCTATTATTCCAGTCTCTCCCTCCTCTAATATTTTCTTCTTCATGCCGTGTTTCTTCTGCTTCTTTCTTATAAGCGTATTCTTTTACAAAACTTGGTGCATTTTCTACATTAAAATCACTAATTGTAGTATCTTCATCACTAACAATTATTTCATATTTATCAAATATAGGATATTTCTCTCTTAATTTAAGTATCTTTAACTCTACATACTCAATATCAAATGGAAGATTAAAACATTCAGGATGCTTTCTTAAATCTATACACCTTTTAGATGTAGATTTTACAATTCCTTTCTTGCATAAATTATTCAAATATTTATACATTTCTGCATAATTTTCTATCCACATGTCATCTAAAATACGTCTAGTATCATTTATAAGTAAACTATAACGGAACTCTTCAGGACTAATAACATTAAGTGTAAGATTGGGTATATAGGAATATATCCATGTAGGTGGATCTAATAGTGAAGAAATAGTAATGTGTTGTCTACTACAATTATTTCCATATTTGCACCTGCCTTGCTGAAAATACTGGCATATTTCATCTTTCATAAAAAGGGGAGGATAAACAAAAAGAAATTTAAAAATGTAGTAGATCTTTGTAATAAATAAATTATAGTATTTATTCTTATCCTTTTTAAGGCAACGTGGCCGAGTGGTTAAGGCGGCGGATTTGAAATCCGTTGGGTTTATCCCGCGTTGGTTCGAATCCAGCCGTTGTCGTTTTTTAAAATTAAGATTTTATTATAAAAGATAAAACTACATTTTTTGTACAAAAAGATAGTTCTTAATTTTTTATTATTTAAGTTATTTACTTTTGTTTTTATAAATTTAAATAATACATTTTTATTCTTTTTTAATAATATACACAGAGGAAGCTTACATAAAAATTATAACACAAAGATGTAAAGAAATAATTGTTTTAATTACAAAAATAATGAATATAAAAGAAATTGGCATGCTTTTAAGGGACAAAGTTCTTGTAAAGTGTAGGATTAACAAATTTAAGATCTCTTTCTATTTATGCCATTTTAAAAAAAAAGGAGCTAAATCGTCTAAATTATTAAAATTACAAAGAAAGCGAAAAATAAGTTAAATGCTACTTAAACAGCGTTGGCAATAAGAAAACATAAGTTTTGTAAAATTATCCTTCTTTTATTTGTAATATTAAAAATTTAAAAAGGTGTATATCAAAAAACGTGCAGCACAAGTTTTATTGGATCAAAATTTTTTATAGGATAAATTAAGATTAATTTGATAATTAAATATCTAATACCTAAGTCTTTATGATTTATGAATTTTAATAAATCCTACGTGGTTCCTCATCTTCCTACAAGCAAGGCCCTAGTGGTATGCTAGTGTGTGTCAATGGTAATTTGATTTTGAGTTTTGGTGCCGTAGAAGCTTTCTTAGATGATAATAAACTTATTTTATTTTATATTAAATATCTAATAGTGTTATTTAATCACATTCTTCAATTATTTTCATATTACTTTGCTATTTAAGACATATTTGTCTTTATTTACAATTGTTTGAAGGCTAGATTCTAAGAATATGATTGGTTAATTTTAGTATTTTTATATTTTATGTTCATATTTTTATAATTTTATATTCCATTATGATAAACTATTATTTTTATATTAAGCTTATGTTTTGAAATAATCATCTTTTTCATACCAACAGTGACAAAAATATCCGAAGAGAATAACTTTTCTTAGAAATTTAGTATTTAAAATAAAATATTTTACAAAAT
Organism: Vairimorpha ceranae; assembly: GCF_000988165.1. NCBI lineage: Eukaryota > Fungi > Microsporidia > Nosematidae > Vairimorpha > Vairimorpha ceranae. Next base: position 27,666 of record NW_020169319.1, read on the forward strand.
AATAAAAGTTTTGTAATACTGTGATTTTATAAATTTATCATTTCTTAAATTACACTTGTACATTTCTTTTTTATTAACATTTTAAAAACTCTAGCAGTTATTTTATTTACATGCTTTTTAAATATCTATATTTCAGTAAATTTATTATTTCTGTTTTTAATAGTCTTTGTTGCTGTTTATTATCTTTAAATTTATCGTAGTAAGATTTTAGGTTTTTATTACGAAGATTGTAATCTTCTTTACATTTATATGTATTAAAGTGTAATAAATTTGTATTGTTTTTACTGGTAAGAATCTTACTCTTAGCATGCGTAGTTGTTAGATGACAGGCAAAGTAAAAAAATATCTTGTAACATTTTAGGGAATAAAACATTAATAAATTTTTAAGATTATTTAATTTATCAAAAATTAATGTATAAAAAATGATAAATATTTAAAAAAAATAAAATAAAAATTTAAAAAACTTTTTTTATTCAATTTTTGAATTTTAAAAAACAAAAAATTCTAAGAACCAATTAATTAGCATTTCTAACGGGCTTTTGTGTACCATTTGTTATAAAAATTTTTTTAGCATTTAACTGTTCTTTTGTGTACCATTTGTTTTATAAAATTTATAAATAATTATATTTTTTAGCATTTTTACTGTGCTACAGTGTACCATTTATTATATAAAATTTATAAATAAAAATTTTTCTGTAAAATGTGAATGTAAAAAACAAGTAAAATATCTATAGCTATATATTCTTATTAAACATTTTTTTTAAATTAAATAAATGATAAATAAAACTATGTTACACTATGAGAATAAATATTATTATTTTAAAACTTAAATCATTTTTAGTTAAATTAAATATCAATGTCGCGATGGATTCAACAAAGGTAAATATTTAATTAATTTACTCTTCGTAATTTAAGCCTACAATTTTTTAAAGTTCTTGTATGTTAGTTTCTAAAGGTAAAAAATTAAAGATCATAAAATAAATTTTTTTTTGGCACTATCATCAAATTTAAAATTTTAGTTGTAGTTAAAAAGTCTAAGTTCAACATGAAAATTATTAAAAAAAGATTGGTGTTTAATTGAATTTCTTATATAATAACAAATATGTGAATTAGTAATTCGTTGCTTTTTTATATTATATTGCTTTTAAATAACTGTTTGTTTTTAAGAGAATGTTATTGTTATTATTCTCATTTTTTTTTGAAAACTTTAATTTTAGTTCTCAACTTTTTTTTTGATAACTTTAATTTTAGTTCTCAACTTTTTTACAATTTCTGTGTTAGTCAGTTATAATTGCAACTATTTCGTCTTAAGGCAAGATTTTTAAAATATTTTGACATACTAAAAAAAATTATTACTGCTTTATATTAAATATACAATTTTTTATTTACTTATAAATAAACAATGAATGTACTTAATATCAAAATATTAAGCATAACATAGCAATAATTGATGTTCATTACAAATAAACCAGCAGATTAAATTAAAAACAATTTAAACAAATTTTATAAAGTTGTTTATAGTTTAATACATGTACCATTACGCGAATATTAATTTTTGAAGTTTTCTTTAATTTATTTTTCTATTATCTTACACATATTTACATATTTTTTTATTTTAAAAAATAAATACAAATCAATATTATTTTTTATATTTAATATTGTCACACATCAAGCCATTGACTGATATTTTACAATTAAATGATTGTAAAAACTCCGCCCAGGTTATTGTTTCTATTTACAACCAAGAAGCTTTCTTACTGGTATAAAATATTCGTTTTAATGACTAGCTTTACAACAAATCAATTTACATCTTCTTTTAACAACTGCATGTTATCATCTAGATATGGCACAAGTTATCATTGCCTTTTTTATAAAACGTAAAATTTATTAATATAAATATTAATTTTTAAGTTTATGTAACAAAATTATAAATCATTTATTCTTATATAAAGATCTTTTTTGACTAGTATTTCTATATATATAAAGTTACAAGACTTAACTACTTTTTAATGCTTATTGTACATTAAATTTTTTTGTCTTGTTTATTGAATTTAAGGTTATTTCTGTGTGAAATTTTTTACTAAATTTTAAAAAACGTAACAAAACATTATCTTATCTTTTTGTATTTTAAATGACATTAGTAAGCTTTGTAGAAGACAATCACGATAGTAACTTTAAGCGGTAATTTTAAACACACAATTATTGTACAATCTATAAAAATAAAGAGTAAAAATATTTCTCAATATTTCTATGCTACCTTGTAAATTTTATATTTAATATATAAACTTATTCTTCTTATAAATTAGTAGAACATTAAATTCTCCTGTAAATTATATAGCATTAAATTTTATATTTAAAATATAAACTTATTCTTCTTATAAATTAGTAGAACAATGATTGTTTAAATACATTTTTACTACACAAATTTTAATATATATTTTAACAGTTAACTACTAATACAAATAAAATCAAAATAAATTATTTACTTATTCTACTACAAATAAGAAATATATTAATTTACCTTTTTTAACATTATTTAGAATAGTTTACTAATTTTTATTTTTAAATTTTTTACCCCTCCTTATGCAAGATTTAGACACTTCGCTTTTAGAGCATCAGATGAAATACTGTGGACAGATACTTCAGAAATTAAAACGTAATCAAAATGCCTTTCCTTTTCTTGAACCTGTTGATCCCATTAAATATGGTATTCCTGACTACCCTTTAAAAATTAAGTATCCTATGGATCTTTCTACTGTAAAAAAGAAGTTAGACAGTAAGGTGTATAATACTCCTGAGATGTTTGATTCTGATATAAAATTAATGTTTAATAACTGTTATACATACAATCATCCTTCTTCTGATGTTTATCTTCTTGGTAAGAAGCTTGAAGAATACTATGACGAGTTATTTGCACTACTTCCCATGGAAATTTCTAAAAAGAGAAAGAGGCCTGAAATGTCTTTAGAAAGATCTAAACAAGTAAAACGTACTATAAGAAGTGGTGATACAATGAAAATAGATGATTATGAGTTCTGTATAGAAGTATTAAATGAAATATTAAAATCTAAATATAAAGGGTTTGTATGGCCTTTTTTAGAACCAGTGGATGAAAATTTACTACCACAATATTACGAGATAATAAAAAATCCTATGGATTTAAAAAGTATAAAAGATAAATTAGATCTTAAATCTTATAAAGGGGTAGATGAGTTTAGTAATGATTTAAGATTAATAACAGAAAACTGTCATAAATTTAATGATCAAGGATCAGATGTTTACAGATGTGGAACAGAGTTAAATGAACTAGTAAATTCTTTATTAGCGAATTATGAACCAAAAGATCTAAAAGGAAGGATATTAGAATTAAAAAAGAAGATAGTACAGTATACTAAAGAAGTTAAAGCATTAGAAAGTAAGTTAAGAGATAAAAATGATGGATCACCTGTTACAGTAAAAAATTATAGTTTAAATGAAAGGATTGAACTTGGTAACAGAATATTAAATCTTAATAAAATACAAACTGATACAGTAGCTAAGATTATACAGAAATATAGTGCAGGAGAATATGTAGAGAATAATGAAATAGAAGTAGATTTAAGAATTCTTCCTGATAATGTATATGAAGAGATTGATATGTATATATCTAATATTGAAATAGGATTAGAAGAGAATAATGAGGGGGTATAAAAAATAAAGGTATTTTATGTTTAAAAATATAATTTTATAAAATTAATTTGTGTTTAAAAAAACAATAATAAACCAATATCTTACACGCCATCTTTAATTATACTTCTAGTAATTTTTATATCTATATCACACTTTTTATTTTTCTACCCCAAATGTCCATCTTTCCTGCATACATTCCTTCTAAAGCACGCGCATGTAAATTTTGTTCACACATCGCATCACAATCAAATTTCAAATCTAAAGGATGTCAAAACTGTGTATCAATAAATAAAAAATCTAAATTTACATCTGGTAAGTTTAAAGGTCTTATTGGCCTTGTAGATCCAGAAAACAGTTGGGTTGCTAAATGGCAGAGGATATCTAAATGTAAACCAGGTTTGTATGCAATGACAGTTGAAGGGGATGTGGATGAAGAAACAGTTATTGAATATGAGAAATCTGGTGAAGTGTACATTGATAGAAATGAATCATTTAAATTGTAATAAATTATAAAACTATTAACTAATTACAGTTACTTATTATTTATTCCTTTTCTATTTAACGTATTTACATAATTTTTTTAATTACCTTTCTTTATACAATTTTTTTTAATTATCTTTCTTTATAAAATCTTTTTTAAAACCTTTCTTTTATTCAATCTTTCTTTTACCACACTCTTTTTTTAAATACCTTTCTTTTATTCAATCTTTCTTTTACCGCACTTCTTTACCGCACTCCTTTACTACACTTCTCTACCACACTCCTTTACCACACTCCTTTACCACACTCCTTTACCACACTCCTTTAAGTAGTTTTTAAAAACTAACCCCTTTTATGGATCCTATACTTCTAGATGATGTGAATGATGTCCTTAAACGCGAAAAATTATTTAAAAAACATGCACTTAAACACCTTCAGTCACTCACTTTTTCTAAACCAGATATTTCTTACAAATCTGAATTGTTAAGAACACAAAAAGAATTAGATGATTTAGAGAAAGAATATGTAGATGTAGACAACAATAAGAAAATTCAAAAGAATGAGAAGAAAATACAAAAAGAAATAAAGAAAATAGATGAAGAATCAGAAGAAATAGAATATGAACCAGAATTGAGTAGAAAAGAAAGGAGAGCGAAAAATAAAAAGAAGTATCCTTCATTTTTAACTAAAGGTAAAAAGAAACGAGAGATGAAATCGAGGAAGAAAGCAAGAAGGCGAAGGCGTAATTAAATTACATTTTAAAAATTTAAAGTTAATACTTTTTTATAAATTAACAAAACTAGTGTAATTGATTTAAATTTTTAGTAGAAAAAAAATTTACATTTAGTTCTACTTATATGTTTATTATAGTTCTATTATGTTAATTAAATCTAGTTCTATATTATTAACTACATCTATTTCATTATATTAACTACACCTATTTCATTATATTAATTAAATCTATTCTATTATGTTAATTACATCTATTTCATTATATTAATTAAATCTTGTTATATATTATTAACTACATCTAGTTCTATAATATTAACATCGGCTATAAGAAAGTAGTAATTTGCTTTCATGCTTATTATTTTCTGTTTGATAATATACTTTAAAAAGTACAATAAGTAATTTATACTACAATTTTCAAATTTGGTCTTATACACAGCAAAAATGTTATTAATATTTTGATTTAAAGTTTTTGTACCGTAGAAGCTTTCTTAGATGATAATAAATCTATAATTTTTGCATAAAAAATGTCAAATATCTCAACAATAAATTTATAACTTAACATAGTATATTTAAGTTAATATCTTATATATTTAATTAATATATATTAAATCTATAATTTTTGCATACACAAATGTCAAATATCTCAACAATAAATTTATAACTTAACATAGTATATTTAAGTTAATATCTTATATATCTAATTAATATATATTAAATCTATAATTTTTGCATACACAAATGTCAAATATCTCAACAATAAATTTATAACTTAAAATAGTATATTTAAGTTAGTATCTTATATATTTAATTAATATATAATTATCCAATAATATATGAAACTCCTTTATATTAAAACATAATAATAATTAATTTCTACATTTATGGATCATAAACTTAAATCTTTTATTTACACAAGTATACCTGATTATTATGTAGTAGAGAGAATATATAGCTTTGTTGTTAAAGCAAGGCTGTCTTTATGTATTTTATTTAATGCTAAATATATTTATGATAAATACACTACAAGACAAAATATTTATGATTATCCTTCTACTGAACATTACAGTACATCCACTAATTATAAATGTAATGTAGAATACGATAGATATTTATTGTTTATCTGTTCTACTATTATTTCTTCTAAAATATATTTGGATTGTTCTTTTACAAATGATTCATGGACAGAGATATGTCACTTTCCTGTTCTCTACATTAATAAAGTGGAATATAAAATTCTTAAAGAATTGGATTATAATGTATTTATGCCATATGAAAATTTAGAAATGCTTTATAGAGAATATGGGGAAAAATTAGAACTACACAATGAAGAAAAAAGGAAAAAGAGAACACTGCGAAGATTTCTTAATTTATTTATTTGTATGTAATTTATAATTGATTATTTAATAAAAGTTATATATTAATATTTTATAAATAGAAAGAAATGTTTATATGTAAACAAAATGTATAAAATATTTTAAAGCTTAAAATTTATTTATAAAGACATTCTTAGATTTAAAAGAAATGTTTAGTTATAAAATATTCTTGTATTAAGCATTAATGTGTTAAATTTATTGTTTTTATTTCTTGTAATAAAAATAAATGAAATTTTTAACAATTTAATCAATTATTTTTTATAAGAATATTTTATTTACAAAAAAGATTTTATATAATTTATTTAAATTTTCTTTTTATAAGAATTTTATTTACAATAATGTAACACTTTACTTAAATTTTCTTATAAAAATATTTTATCTAGAATAGTGATCTTTAGCATTCCAATTAAATTTTTATAAGAATATTTTAGCAAAATAGTGATCTTTAACACTTTAATTATATTTATTTTTTTATCTAAAATAATGATCTTTAATATTTCAATTATTTTTTTATCTAAAATAATGTAACATTCCAATTATATTTATTTTTTTATCTAAAATAATGTAACATTTCAATTATATTTATTTTTTTATCTAAAATAATGTAACATTTCAATTATATTTATTTTTTTATCTAAAATAATGATCTTTAATATTTCAATTATATTTTTATCTAAAAAAATGATCTTTACACTTTAATTTAATTATATTTTTTCATTTAAAATAATTCTAAAGATACAAATCAAAAAGAATTTTTTATTAAATTCTTTATTTTTTTACACACTTCATTTAATTAAATATCATTTTACTCTACAATTAAAAATATTTTTTTAATTTGCTATCCCTTTTGAAATTTAATGTTTTTTTAATTTAACCCTTCAATGAATGAAGACACTATTCTAGAAAAGTCTGTAGTAAACAAATTCTTTAAAAATATTAAACAAAGGTCATTAAATAATATCTGTACAGATTGTAGTAAATGTTCTCCTATATGGGTATCTTTAACCTACTCATTTTTTATATGTTCAGATTGTGCTGTTAGACACAGACAAATGGGTGTAAAAAAGAGTGTAGTGAAATCTACACTTCTTGACAAGTGGAAAGTTGGGGAATTAAGACGTGTATGGGTAGGAGGAAATAAAAATAAACATAAGCTTAGTGATAATAGAGATATTTTTGTAAAATACAAAGATGCTGATTTTCTAGTTGAAGAATTAGATGTGCTGGTAGAAGAAAGCATAGATAAAGATAAATATGATTTTTTAAATATTGAGGAATTAAAAAATAATATTGTTATAGGAGAAATTAAGGAGGAGCCTCTTCCTAAATTTGGTGATGAGTGTGAGCAAGTTACTAAAAAAACAGAAAGTAGTAAAAAGATGGAGAGTAGAAAAACAGAAAATGTATGTATTATTAGAAAGAAAAATATACCAATTTTAAGTAAAAATAAAAAATTTGTGATTGAAGATGAAAGCAGGCTTGGATTTATAACTAAATAAATGGTATTAAAAATTATTAGATATTTATTGATATATTATAAAAAACAATATAAGTAAAATTTATTGTTTGTAACGTTTATCTTCATTATTTTTTTTAACATTATTTTTTTTTAAAATTTTTACCCCAATGAAGCAGCTTTCAAATTTATGTAAGGCAATTAATAACGCATCACGAGCCGGTAAAAGACAGTTACTGTTACACGAAAGTAATAATATTACAAGAAATTTTTTGAAACAGATGCTAAAACACGGATACATCACTAAATACTCTTATGTAGATGATAAGAGAAAAGGAAAAACAATTATTTGGTTAAATGGACGGCTTAATAAATGTGGTGCAATATGTCCTAACTACAAGGTAGAAACTGAGCATATTGAAAATTATAGATCTCGCCTTCTACCAGCTAGACAGTTTGGACATGTTCTTTTTACTACTGAAAAAGGAATGCTTGATCATAACGAGTGTATAAGTAGTAATGTTGGAGGAAGTATTTTGGGATTTTTTTATTAAATTAAAAAGTTATTTATAAATCATAATTTATCAATACATTTTTATTCTTTTGTTTTGTTAAATTACTTAATTCTACTGTTAACATTTTTATAATAGATGTTAATATTTATCACATTTTTTACATTTTTAAAAATTTTAATTTTTACCCCATGGAAGTTTTAACAATCGAAAACTGTCTTTTAAAAAATGACAGGGTAGATATTAAACTAGCTGAAGGTGGTATAGCTATAAAACACCAATCAGGTGAAATTCTTACAATTGAAAAATCTAATATACGAGATATAGAAATGTTTAGAGGATCATTGGGTGTGAACTTAAGAATTTATGAGAACATTCCATACTTTATCAATGGTATTCCCGATAACTTCATTGATTCAATTATTAAGATTTGTAACGATGCGTACAAAATTAATTTGTATATGCGAGAACTCGAAATCACTAACGTAGGACGAGGAGACTTAACAGTGAACGGTAAAGGATTTATAGAGTTTTCTAATGAAAAAACGATTTTTGAAATTCCTATAAAAGATATTGACTGTATTGCTGATATTAGAAATGAATTGTCAGTTAAATTGGATAATGTAGAAATAAGATTTGTAACTACAAAGGAAACTATTAATGAAATTAAAGATGCTTGTAATAGTAATATTGAAGATGATCTTGTCACTTTTGAAGCAATTACTATGGTCTATCCAAGGGGTAAAAATAACTTTATGTTGTATAAAGACTATTTTAGGATAATTGGATACAGCTATGATCATAAAATATACTATAAAAATGTAAAGGATATATTTTTTTTAGAAAAAAATTATATCTCTGATCAAGACAAGTACATAGCGCTGTCCCTTGAAACACCCATAAGACAAGGTCTTACAAAATATTATTTGATAGTTTTATCTTTTGGAAATGAAGAAGTAGATGTAGACATAAATGATTCGAGACTTGAAAAGCGTTATAACGGGTTGTTAAGTGATGTTTTTATTGATATTTTTGAACATCTTGTCGAGGTAGATGCAATCACTTCTAAGTTTATAACATCGGATAAACGTAGAGGATTAAAATGTACTTATAAAGCGTATGAAGGGCAGATTTATCCTCTGGATGGCTGTCTTATATTTTTACCTAGATCTATAAAAATCAATATAAAAGATATTTTTAGTGTAGAATTTAGTAGAATTAATGTTAGTTCTTTACAGGCTAAAACATTTGATATGACTATTAGTGCTGAAACAAATTATACTTTTAATGGGTTGTATAAAGAAGATTTTGGTATTCTTGAAAAATATTTTAATGAGAATAATGTAACAATAAGAAGTGAAGTGTTTGATGAGGTGATAAGTTCTGAAGAAAGTGAGGGATATGCAAGTGATGATGATTTTATAGCTTCTGATGAAGAATATTAATAAATTTATTTGAATTGAAGTGAGTTTATATTTTATGAAAAAAATTAAGAAATTTTATTTAAAATTTATTATGTTTTTGTGTGCTACAAATACTTATATAGGAATTTTTATTTATAAATTTTTAAATATAAAATAGTTTGAGGCTTTTGAGTTCAATTTATCTAAAATTCCATAAATTGTTATATTATATGATCAAAACAATTTAAAATAGTGGAAAGTTTCTGTATAAGTTATTTGTTAAAAAAATGCAAAATGAAAAAAAATTAATTAAAATTTTAATTCTAGAAAAAAATACTTTGTTTGAAATATTAAAGTAATATTTTAAGTGTAAAACAAAAATGTAAAAAAGATGTTTTTACAAGCATTGCTTTTTTAAAAAATATTGTTCATATGATTATATTGAAGGTTTTTAGTTAAATATACAAAAATACAATTTTTTGTTTATTACTATAACTATTACTAAGGTAAGATGTTGTACAAATTCTCATAAATTACTTTTTAAAGAAAAATATTATTTTGAAATATTTTTAAAATAAGGAACGATAGATAAACGGCAAAAAACAAAAGCGAAAAAAAGCAAATAAAAAAAAAGTACCATAAAGGATACTTAGTTTTGCAGTATGTGTATTTGGAATTGTGGAAAATCATAATTTAACACAAAATTGTTATATAATTTGTATCTAAAAAAAATATTTTTAAAAAAGAACTAATATTATATTCTAATTGTTTTTAAAAAAAATCTGAACTTATATATTATTTGAAAGATCATCTTACTGTAAATTTTAGTAAATTTAAATACTCAAAAACTTGCATACATACTATTATTATTGAAGGAAATTATAACTATTAAACAGAAATACTTTTAAAATTTGTACGAGAATTCTTTTTTTTAATATTTGGTGCGTTTTATTTATTAGAAATCATTAAAAGAAATTTTTTTAAATTAAATTCTTTATTTAAAAAGAAAGAATATAATTTATTTATTGATTAATTTTTTTTAAAAGAAAAGTCGGTTCGTCAGATTATTATAACGTTCTTAGTAACAAAATTTCAGATTACCTATACAAAACAGCATTAATGTTTTTTTGTATTCTTAGTTAAACTCTTTCTACACTTTGTTTAAATTGAATATTGGGGGTAGCTTAATACGAAGCTTTTACTCCTGAGAAGGTTTGATTTACCCCGTAAGGATACTTACTTGGCTGACAACTGATAGAATATGCTCTACCAGACCAGAAGGTCACTAATTTGATGTTGGATGTGCGATATGAGTCTAATGACCGTGATGGACTCTCACTATCCCATGCGAAATATGCTAAAGCTTCAATAGCTTGCTGCGCTCTTCCCAGGCGGGTCTTCAGATGTAATTTCTTACTATAGGTCTACGAATACAACCTACAAATGCTTTTCATAGCTATGCTAATTGTGTGCTAACTTAATAATGATGTGACTTTTGCATCATTAAGACGTTTACAACTTTGGTCAATGCCTACGATACAACTTTACAGGCAAATATTTTTGAAAATTGTTGTGTCAACACCAATTTAATATACTTAACTAATTCACAGTGCTAAAATTTGAGCCCATACCCTACAATCATCAGAATAACATCGCTACAATGTACTAACAACGCCATTTAGAGTCTTTACAAGCTCAGACTTAATCATAAAATTTTGTCATATAAAAAAATAACATAATTTTTTATAATCTTTTATTGCTTAAAATACGCTTTGGTACAAAAATGAATAAGAATATAAAAATTATTATTATTAAAAATTAAATAAACAGATTTGATCTTTGAAAAAATGTTGTTAAAAAATAACATTAAAATTTAAATTAATCATATCTATTTGCTAATATAGTTATAATGTCGAAGAATAGAAATATTAAAATTTAACTTTCAATTAAATTTTTAGTAATATTAACTCTTTTCTGAAATCTAGTTAAAATTCGTAAAAATAAATTAATTTTTACTTACTAATGGTAAAATAGCTGTTGATAAGAAAATACAAAGTATATTTTATTCTTTTTATAAAAAATTGATCAATATAATGTTTAAAAATTTGAATTATGATAAGAAAAACAATATCAATTTTCTTTTAAAAAAAGTATAATTTTACAAAATTGCATCATATTAAATTCACAGATAAACGAACCTTCTTTCGATATTTGCTAACACCTAATATTATGTTATTATATCTATTTTATTGTTGAATAATAAAAACACTGTTCTAAAGATGGTCATATTAAATAAATTTTATGTCGTTTTTATTTTTGTGTTATCCTTTATTTAAAGGAGTTTTACAACAATGCAAATGTAAAACGTTTTATTTTATACAAAAAACATTAATATTTTTTCAATTTACCCTCAATATACAAACTCAATATACAAAAAAACCAAAAAATGCTTTGTGTTCTCAAGTCTGTAACAGATGCTTTATTAGTTTTTTTGCCATTTTTTAAGTCTTGGTTAAAAAACCCGATGTAATGTGTTAAGATAAACATAAGTTTATTTAATAATTATTATTTATATAACAGACATGTCAAAGCCATCAACCTAATACTGCTGATTGACATGTCTACATCTTTACTGTCCTACATAATGTATTACAGCCATTTAAAGTATTTAAAATCAATAGTTTTATTAAAAAAATTCTTTTTTTGTGATTTTGGTGAGTAAAAATAAAAATTTATAGTTGAATAAATTAAACAAAGTGACATGTTGTAAATTATGTCGAAAAACCAAAAAAAGTTAAATTTATTTAACCTTATAGTATTTCTAATTCCCTGGCATCATCAAAATTTCTGTTTTCTTTATCTCTGCGGCTTATATTCTTTGAAAAAAGTAGCTTATAATTTAGGTAGATTAATTCACAGCAAAAACCGATCATCCAAATTATTAAAAAAATTTTAGCTGCTTTTAAATAATCAAATGACTTTGCGTTCGCAACTTCATCTAAAGAATTTTTAATGTTTGTTGTTAGATTATTTGTATCTGTAGTATTAGATAAATGTTCAATATTTTCTGTGACTAAATTGGTAATTGGTCTGGTAAGTGACATCTTAAGGGTTAATTATAGTTTTATATGTTAAAATTTTTTAATAACTTTAATGAATTTTAACTTATTAAGTAAATGAAAAAAAATTAAGACAGTTTACAAAAATTTGACTAAAACAATATTAAATTTACAAACATAGTGGCTAATACAATGTTAAAAACTTAAAATAAATTCTAGTAGATAGCATTAAAGCGCTAAAGAAATTTGGTACAGATTAAGTCTTAAAATACATGTAAATGAAGTAAATGTTATTTGTCTGAATTTTTACACTAAATGACAATGTACTGATTATCGTTGCGTTATTAAAAGATGATAAAAACGTTAATTTTTTAAATTTAAGTCCTATCAGAATTAAAAATGCAACGTAATAAACAAAATATCTAAGCTCAAAAAGACCATCGACAGCCATAAAACAGTAAGTTTAGATCAAAATTGCCAGAAAAATTATAATTAGATAAGTATTAAATAAATTTTTGCTATTAACTACTATTTTTGATTTAATAATATATGAGATGATATGTTGCAATAAAAATAAACTTTCTCTAGTATCAAATCATTTTTAAATGTATTTTGTTAATGTATTATCCGGTACGTGATGGCATAGGATGGTGTAGTAGCGATATTTCATAAACAGTATAGAACTTATATTGGATTAGACAACAAAAATACAGGTTTATGTACAATCCAAAGTACTTTAAATGACACTGGAAAGCCTGACCATAGAAAGCCGTAGAGGATGCTTAACTTCTATAGAAAACATCAAATAAATGAAGGTGAAATGCAGAGAGAGCAAAAGCTATTTGAGAAGCTAGTCGTTATTGAACCCCAAGAAAACTTTTAAAATACTCAAATAAATTATTTATAGTTAATGCATTAAACAAGTAATCTAGGATTAATCAGTAAGTATAGTCGAAAAAATAATTTTAAGGACACGTGTTGTGTCAAGTTTAATTGAGTCTTTTGATGAGAACGGAAAGGTTTTTTGGGCATTTTTAATTTTTTTTTTTAAATCTTTTTAATACATAAAAATTTGTATATATTAATCTTCTTTTGTATGTTTATTTCTTAAGACGTTAAGTATTATATCTGTTGTGTTTTGACCATAAAAAATATCATTATTTTTTTATACATATTAATTGTAATTAATAACCTCAATTTTTATGGTTATATTAACCAAATAGAACTAACCGTAAAACTGGCGAGCATTTTGACGCGAAAGAAAAAATTAAATGTACTAAATATATTAATAATTGAAAATGATCAAAAAGCGACTTCATTTCCTTAATGTTATTTGCAACTAATGTTTTTCCTTTTTTGTTAGAATCCTTTCTACCATAATAATTAATAATTTGCTTAAATATGGTAAATTTATTGTTTTTATACAAATTACTGTATTTTTGTATGAACTAAATGTAACGAGAAATAAATGCATATAAAAACTATAAAATTTTTTAGAAAAAGTATAATGGTTGTCTTTATAAAAATTGTATAAGAAATAATATTGAGTATTTAGATATAATTTTTTTTATATTTTAAATAATTATTATTTAATCGCAAAAGAATGCGATAACATTCATAAAAATCTTTAAAATGCAATTATGAAAAAGTTAATATTAGCAAGCATAACAAGTATCATTTGAAAAAAAAGCTGAGTTAAATACAAATGAGAAAATCTAACAATTGTTTTTTTCCAGAATTTAAGTAAAAATATAACTGATTTATTATAATTATATAGAACATGCAAGTAATTTATTTTCTTAATTTAAAATTTACATTTCGTTAGTAAATTTTTACGTAAAAATTAATGTATTAAGTTATAAAATTTAAGTTAGCTCATAACCCTTTTCTTCATTATAATTTAAAAATAACCTCAAATTTCTATAATTAAATTTAAAAATAAATCAACTTTTAGTATTATAAAAAATTCTTAAGTTATAACTGAAAATAACCTTTTATTTTTGTAAATTGAAACATAATGCTAGTCACGTACGAGTAAAATTTTCCTGCAAAAAAATATATAAATCTAAGCAAAATTAGGCATCTAAGCATGGTCACTTTTTAAGCATTCTGCGCAGCAATAAATTTTAAAAACAATTAATGATACATTCCAATTAAATTTTATCTATAACCTTACTTTTGCTAAAGGTTTAGAGATGTGACCAGCTGTAATGTTTAATATATTTGGTATAATATTACAATTTTTTTTACTTAAATTATCTATCAAGTATTAAATAATTATGTATATTTAATATATAAAAAGGAAGAAGAAACACATAATTAAATTTATAAAAAAACAACTATCTGTTAAACTGTTTGCAATTGTTTATAAACAGAATTTATGGTGTTAATAATGATTTTAAAAATTGTTGTATGTAAATTTCATAAACATTTCTTAGTTTTTAATAATAATTTTGTTTGATAAATTAAAAATGTATAAAATTATAATTTTATTGAATAAAATTCATTGCTGTGTAAATTTAAAAAGCTGTTTCATTTCAACAAACCTTTGTAGGTTCTTTAATTTATACACAAATCGTATATTACTATATATTAATAAACTAAATCATTATTTACTTATTCAAAAAATACTTTTAACATTTTGAAAACATTAATGAAATTAATAAATTTTTGTCAAATACATCTACTAAATTAACAATATTTAATTTATTTTTTGATAAAAATCCTTTTAATTAAATCCTTATGTTGATTTTTAGTTTTTTTGCAACAATAAAGAATACAATAATGACTTGTCTCTGCAGGAAAGAAAAGAAAGATATCTTAGAAATTTTTGTTGGAAGTGAAATAAGTAGAATTATAAACCACAAGCTAAAATTATGTAAAGATTTATCTATTAACAATAGTATAGACAAAGATAATACAAAGGATGTGCAGTGTTTTAGTTACACAAATGAAGAGACCAAAAAAAATAAGGATGCAGAAAATTCTTATTGTTTATATTTTAAAGATAAAACAATTTATATTGATATAACAGATCTATGTAAAGAAAAAAAAAAATTATTTTTTTTTACTATTGATATTCTTGATAAGAATGGAAGATCTTTTACAGTAGATGTATGTCCCTTTTATTACGATTTTATAAAAAAAGAATGGATTTGTAAGGGATTTTGTAATAAAAAAAAATTAAATTATAATCCCAAATGTTCAAATAAAGATACTTCGTCATCCACAAAAAAAAGTCGACGCGTTTTGCGTATCGTATTTTATGGATGTTTAACAATATGTATTTTATATCTTTTTTATCTTTATTTCATTCAGTTTGTCATCAATTACTAAAATAAATAACATTGACTTTTAAATTTGATATAAGATCTTTTAGACTTTCTAAAATAATTAAAATACTTAAAAATCAACAGAAACAAGAATTATTAAATTTGTAATAATCTTATTTATTCTGTGGCGTTATATATTTAAAATCCCAATTTTACAATTGCAGGAAAATGGTTTGAAATGAACAGATTTGTAGGCTATATATCATTTCACAAAAAATTAATTTAGATCGATTATCCAATATGAAAAATAAAGTTAATGAACAGGTTTTATTTTATGTAAGTAAAAATCATAACCCTTTTTATTTTATAAAATATTACTGTGTCATACCATCTCTATTAAAATATAACAATATTACAAATTATAAGATCATTGAAATTGTATATAAGAATATATTTTCTTAGTAATTAATATAAAAAAATGTCTCAAGTTTTTTTGTTTTAAGGTAATTATCATTTATTTAAAATTATTCAATAATGTTAATGTTATATTTACAAACTTACACGTTATTATTCTACATTAAATAAAAATATCAAAAAAAATCTAGCTAAATTAGTTATTATTATCTTTAAGTTATTGTGTAAAATCAAATTACAGCACACATTGTTTTGCTAATTTTACTTCGGACATTAATTTTTTGCTTAATGCAACTATACTATAAATCTAATTAAAATTAATAAACAAAGTATTGGGTTTGTTTTAAATACAATTCTAAAAAGCAAAATTGTTTTTGTTAGAATAAAACATGGGTTTATTTAATAATTATTATTTATATAACAGACATTTTAAAGCCATCAACCCAATACTGCTGATTGACATGTCTATGTCTTTATTGTCCTACATTTTTAGTAACTAAAAAGTGTTTTTTTGCCGAAATTTTTTTATTTAAATTAAAATTTTAGGATTTAGAAAAAAATGTATACACCGTGTCGCGGCGATATCGTGTGATTTTTAAGAAAGATTAATTGACTTGTTGCTATAAATTGGTTTTATAGGAATTTTTAATTAAAAATATCCCTAAATACTTTTTAGTTGAATAAAAGATGTCTACTTGCTCCTGGGGATATCAATAATACTTGTAATAATTAAAACAATCACCTTATTGCCTCTGATTGATTAACTACTGCGGGAGATGACAGCATAATACCAAAGACATAATTCTGTCGAATTTTATATGCTAGTTTGTTATGAATTGTAAAAAAATTTTTATTATTTCAAAATTTAATGATGAACTTAAGTGCTTGAAAAATATGAATTTTGCTTGCCTTTTAAAATTTTTAGAACAAGAAACAAAAGTCAAAATGAAGGAGATGTATAATTTTTATCTAAATTTATGCTTGTTTTTTGATAAATTATTTTATATAAATATAAATTGTTGCAATAAGCACATATAAAGAAGGACTTACCAGTATTCTTTTAATGTTTAGCAAAAGTTTTAATTTTCTTATTGGTGCATTTCGAAACATTAAATGTAGATAGTTTTTGTTAAATAAAAAATTGCGTATGAATCAAAATCTAGCAATATAATTATTTAATAGGCTTGTTTGATTAAAACTAATTTTAATATGTTTTTAAATGCATTAGTCAAAATTTTCTTTTGGACAAAAAAGATTTAGAAAGCACTAAATTTTTTTTTAGCATCAATATCTAATAGAGATATAAATTTTTGCTAGCCTAAGCCTTTTCTATCATATTTATGTGCACTTTGTTTTGTTATTAGCTACAAAATTTTTGAAACAATCAACGCTTCTATTAATATAACCATAATTGCTTAAGTAGGTGTAATTTTTCTACACATTAGTTTGAGGAAATTTTATTTCTTAAAATACTTATTTATAAAAGATGCTAATGTTTCTAATTTTCTACTAATTAATGTAATAACAAATATTATTCTTTTGGCATTCAAAACACCACCACTAAAACTTCTACTCCTTCTATAGGGACCAGGATGACATTTTATTTAGTCAAATTCAGTTTATCGATTACAACAATGATATTTGAACCACCCAATTGAAAGTTTCCCGAAATCCTACACCCTACTTGTTTTAAAATCTTTGGCATTGTATTTATACTAATACCCGCAACTGAACTTATAATTCCTGCTTTAATATACAAAGCAATTTATAATTTTAGTAAATTTTGTCCAACTTAATACTAAAGCACAAAAAAGTTGTTTATATTTAATAAAATTTTTTTCTACATTTTCTTCTTAAGGACATAATAACATTTTATTTGTTTTTATAATATTTTAATTTATATAAACAAACACTATGTGATACTTTTTGATATCTGGTCTTTTATTTAAACAAATTTCGCAGCTACCTTTTTCATTTTTATTTTTGAATTAAAAAATTTTTAACGGCGAGAAATGCATATTTTATTGTATCCTGCATCAAAATTTTTAAATGTAAATATGTTTTAATTACAAAATTTTAAAAAATCATAGGGATTTTGATCAAATTACTATTTCTGTTGTGTATAGCTGTTTAATTTAATCGAACAAAGTACGTTATATATAGACAACGTCCAAAGGTTTTGTAAGAAAAATGTACGACTGTTGTTAATGTTATCTATGGACTATTAATTTTACAAATATTCTTCATGTATAAAGTTTGTTAAGATTATCATTACTAAGCAAAGCCTGTATTCTAGTTTAATAAGTTATATGTGCCCATCAAAAAGAGTTTAATTATTATTGACTAGTTTATATTTAAAACTTATTTTTGAGCATATTTCATATGCTTAATACAAATTATATTTACTTATTTGTATTTTATATGTCAAATTAACTGTCGTATCTAATCTTTAAAAAGGTTGTAAATGCAATCATTGAAAGTTTGTAAACAGTTTTATGAAATTAAATAGAGTCACTTTTTAGTTGTTCTTTTAAATATAATAAATCAAATTTTTGATTTATGAAAAAATGATAAAAAATTAAAAGCATATTTAAGTAAAAATCAATTTTTTTGTTTAATCAAGAATCCGTATATTTGCATCAGTCAAATTAAAATACGACTTATTTTTTTGATAGATCGGCGCTTAGTTCTATTCCTTCATCATACAATTTTTTTATTTTTTTTTTTATAATCTCTGACAATTCATCAAATATAGATTTTTTTAACGACTCGGAATATTTAACCTTTTTAAATTGTAGTTTTTTAGTTGACAAAGTTAAATATATAAGATTTTTTTTAGTAGGATCAAACAGCTGCTTATAAGCTTAAGTACAACTTGTATCTTGTATAATTTTAATTGCATTTTTGAAAATTCTAAATATCATCAAGAAGGCATATCGTAAGTATCATGTTTATTGTCGCTATACAAATAGATTATTTCAAAACATTCAAAAGTCAGATATTGCACAAATAACCCATGTTGTGTTTTACTAAGTAAAATCTTTTTAGGCTTTATTAATTTGCAATCATTAGTATAATCATTAAACATCGGACTATCAGATTCACCTTCTTCTACCAAATTTTTAAGATTGTTATAATTATTAAATACATGTTTTTTTTTTGCAGTAGTTTGCTTTAACTTAAAAGATGCATCATCACGAATTTAAAGTAAAAAAATTATTAGTATAGTTGTAGATATTATTGTATTGTTGCAACTGTGTTAAATTATTATTTATTTCAACTGTGTAAAAAGTCAAATAAAAAAAGCCAAAAAGATTCATGGGGATATTTGACTTAAAATTTGAAAAGTATAAAATTTAATATGTTTTTAATTGTAATTTATTTTAGATCATATAAAATGGTACTATATACTACAAAGTGTAAAAATTTATATCCAGTTGCAAAAAAATTAAATAAAAATGATTAATTAAACATTGATTTAATTTTACGAATTTATTTTGCAGAACATATACAAATCTTTTACAATGTTTAATGTAAAGACAAATCTTGTTTAAATTATTCGACTCAGAATATCTTATTTAGATAATATTTCAGAATAACTTCTTAAAATGTCACAAATAAAGCACTTTTTATAAAAAAAATTTAAAAATGTAGTTGTATAATAAAGCAAAATAAAAGCATATAAATTATACAGAAAAGTCAAAGTTATTTGAATTTTCGCTATAAAAGACAGTGGCAGTAAAGTTATTAGTCAAGCTAAATGATGCAAAAAAATTCTTATCAAAATCCTTAAAAATGATATATAAATTAAAGGTGGTGGTTTTACTTTAAATATACGAATTCTTGCTATGTAATAAACTAAATAGGATTATAAAATCTATTATACTTTATATCTCTATATTTAAAAAAACATATCATTTAATTTGCGAATATTATCAAATTTAAGCATAAGGTTGAGACACCGGCAAATAATTTGATTCCAAAAAAAGCTTATTATTTAAAAAAAATTCTTTGTCTTACATTTGATTTAAATCACGTTAGTAAGAAAAATAATTAAATTAATATTGAACAAATAAAATTATATAATTTAGAGTTTACGAAATCTAAAGCTGCTTACTTTATGATATTTTTTGTTTTATATTGAAATTTTTCATTAGTTTAAATGGTTTTTCGTGACTACTTTATACAAGATAAAAATTTATGTTTTTTTCTTATAAATGTAAAAATTACACATCCAAATATTATTTGTTTCAGATGCTTATGTCTTTTTTTTATAATATCAACAATTTGGTTTAAGCTATATTAATTTCTACTTTAAATAAATCAACCTGATACGCTAAACAAAATTACTTTAAATTTGCATTAAATTTCTATCGCTTAATAGCATTAAAATGTTCGGCGGTAAAATTTTGTGATAAATGAGTATTTCTTTTATTTTTTTTAAATTTATAAATTTTTGTAAAATCTTAAGAACCAATAATCTTTACTAATATGTCTATTCTGTCGTTATTGAGTTTACACACAATTTAAATAAAATTAGCTATAAAATATATAAAATTTGACGTAGGCATTTTTGTACTCATGGAATAAATAATTCTTTATACGTGAGAACCATTAAAAAAATAAAACCTATGTTATTACAAAAATATTATAATAAAACAAAAAACTTAAAAGCAAATGTGACAAAAAGGCTATTTTAATTATTTTTAAATAATTTATTAAATGTTAAAAAGGGAGTTTTGGAGTAGAGAGTTTTTATCAAAAAAAAATAAAAAAGGAACAATAAAAATTTTACTTTAATTTCCAATATTACGCAAAATGTTTAAAAAATATTGAAAATCTTATTCTTTTCTCGTGAATAGTAATATCTAAATGAAAATTCAATCAAATATTCTTAAAAAAGTCTTTTTGTGGTATCATGATGTACGCGCAATTGTTTTTTAGCATGATTCCACATGTATTTAAGATTTTGAGTACGCGTATTCGGATCAGTAGGATCTACAAAATTAAGGGAATGATTTACTTCTTCATATATATTATTGTAGGACAAATTTTGGTGGGCTCACCACATATCAGAAATTATTCTTGGTCCATTTCTAAATTTTTGTGATATTATCCTCATTAGGATATTCCTGCTTACATCAGGAACAGGTATCAAAAAACACCTTCTTGAATTTCGTTCAATGCCAAAGAAAATAAAAATAAAATTATTAATACGGCCTGCCTCGATTACTTTTTCTTTTATAAAACAGAGGTTCGTCAATTTCTACGTCTATTGGGTGACAATAATCATTAATACCTCCAATGGTGTCATTAAAATCTACACAATGAATCGTTATACTATCACGAAACAATTCACACCATTTCGATGTAGTATCTTCTCATATCTTTGCTTCAGTACCAATATAGCTTTAAAAATAGCCTTTAGCCAATAATACATCAATAGGAAAACAGTTTCAAAAGACAAACTTAAATTTTCAAAGTATGTTTCCCAACAAACTTGAATTCTCAAAGTATGTTTACCAACAAACAGAGCGCGTATTTTTACAACCACTATCTTTACATGGCCAAACTGTATCCCGACTTTGCTTTTATTTTAAATAAGCCTCATGTGCCGACTACAACTGCATATTTGAATATTTTTGATCAGCTTTGACAGCTTTAAAGCTGCAAGTTTCCTCAAAACAACCAGATTATCCTGATTAAACAATAAAAATATTTTTCTAAAATTAAATTTTATATTTTATGCGTCATTCTAATTGTATAAAAAATCAAAAATACTTGTTTATGCTGGTTTCCTTGGCATAATGCCTAAAAAAATAAAATTTTGACAAAACTCTCTATTCCAAAATACCCATTAGCTTTTTTTCCATCATTAAAATAGAAATAAATAGTAAATAATTTTTTATTAAATATGCAGATTTAAAATATTTTTTATGTTCTAAGTGCCATAACCATCAGATTGTACTTTGTTACTCAGCATCAAAGCTACGAATATAATTGGCTATTAAAATTTTATAAATATTCCTCAAAATTATGGCTTGGAAAATTTAAATGAAGTGATTGACAATTACGATCATAAAAATTTATTTTTAATGACTCTAGTTTTTTAAATCACATTAAAGAATGACCTGCCCAAGGGAGTAACACCACCGTTTTAAATAAATCTTAATAATACTTTTTGTTTCCATAAAATTATATTTATTGCTTTTTCTTAAATAAGTTCCGCGTTCTACTTCTGCTCTGGGCTGACTAATTGTTAATTTTGTTATCATCATTCATTTCTTGTCTTTCAATTAAAATTCTTTATTTAAATTCATTTTTTGACTCTTGCGATTGTGGAACTTAAATTTTATACAAAAATTATAATTTATTGTCATAGTATGACTATGACAGAGAAAAATCTTATTTGTATTGTTTAAAAACAATACAAAAATACATAATTATAAAAATCTTTCTTTTTTTTAATATTAAATATGTTAGCTTTAAACGTGCCCATGTAAAATGGTGCGGCTTTCTTAGAATGAAAGATATATAGACTTGTTTTTGATAAAACATCCATAGAAAATGTATATTTATTTAAAATTTTCTTTAAATATTTTTATGACTCATAAAATGATTTCATTGTTTTCTGAAAAATTAAATCTTTATTGTAATTAAATATTCTTTCATTGAATACCGTCAGTCAGTTCTTGAGAGGTATGACAGTTTCAAATTGTATTTTTTGCATTTTGAAAGTATTATTTTTTCCATTGCATTTCATTTAATTTTAACTAAACATCAAGGATTGTCAATTATTATAAGAATGATGTACTCAATGCAATGTATTAGAAAAGAAATAAAACATATATTTATATATTAAGTTTTAAACAATTATTTTTTAAATTTTTGAACCGTTAAATGCTATATTGGTTGCAGACAACCTTTTGTTCAATTCAATTTTTAGATTTTGATTTATTGGTAGATTTAGAGAATGCATCAGATTACACAAAAATATTTGAGATTAAAGAATTTTGTGAAGATAAAGATACACAAAGAAAGATGCGAGAACGGATCTACACAGAAGATAAAAATTTATATGAACCTCTATCCATTTTTAATATTTTAAATGAATCGGCATGTTTTATCGACGGAAGTTATGATAAAGCACGCAAGAATTTAGAATGCGATTTTAGTAACTATTTATCTTCAATAACTTCAGAAAGAGATTGTATGCCACATAGTTCCATAGATAATACATCTGGTACTACGAAATGTGAAAAACAAAATTTTACGATGGAACATTCTGTTTATGACACTACTAATTTTAAAGATTACAAAAATAGTCAAAATGATATAGTGGATTACTCCCACATAAATACATCTTGCGACAATAATACTAATTTATTTTCTTGTACAACTCAAAATGATTTACCGCAAGGACAATGTGCCAATTTAGAAAATAATGCCTTTTTAAAGACAAGTGATTGTGTTTTTTCAGTAAATCACACTTATTATATAAATGGACCAGATAGAGCTTCTATATATACATCGTCAAGTGTTAATAGTTCATTGATAGATATAAACACCGAATCTAGGACTATGTTTAATAATGCTTACAAGAATGCTAACAACGCTAAAAAGCAAGAAAAAAAATCAAATGTAAACATTATATCTAATATTCGAGTAGATAACGTTAAAAATGCTTTAGAACTTAAAAGAAAAAGAAGTAATAATAAATTATTGCTTTTTTATCATTTTACAGCTAATGAGCGAGAACTTTATAATTTATATAAATCCGATGAATATCTTTTTAGAAAATTTTGTAAACCAATCATTAAAAAAAAAATACCAGAATTTAGGGAAAAACTAAAAAAAACCAATTTACCTAGTGACTTTAAGCACAAAGTAATTCTTGCCTTAACCAGCCTTTCAAATTTTTTAGATACTATATGTGCAATTTATATAAGGACAAAACAAAAATCAATCCAGGATTTTATAGCATTACTGGATCTAGCATATGATAAATTTAGTTTTTATGATGACATTTTACAAAAAATATCAATTTATTATTTACATTTTGACGTTTTACAAGTGATTAACAATGGCTTTTTTCGTCATGACAATTGTAACTTTTGTAAAGTTCTAAAGTTATCTAATAATGTCAAAAGAAGACTTGTTTTTTTTTATAGAAGATTGATTAAATTGAGAGATGCTTTTAAAAAAAGAAAGATTAATAATTAAAATTTTTTAAGAACATTTTTTTAGTACGGGTAAATTAATTTACTTGTAATAAACAATACTTTTTAGTATTAAGGTAATTTATAAATATGGAATTTACAACACTTATTGAAATCTGTAATAAAATCTTAAATCGTCAAATATTTTTTATTTGTTGAAAAATCAGAACTTTTTTTGCTGTTTGAAATTGTTGTTAGAGCTAAAGCCCAAATGAATATAGATTTCTAAACAATTTTAATTAAGGCTATTTATGCTTGTTGCTATCATAAAATTTCTTTATAATAAGGTTATTACCGTTCTCCACTCTACTCATACTTCTTTCTTTTATTTTTTTTTGTATTAAAAAAAATAAAAAATTTATTTTTTCAAGAAAAGTCCAATTTAAAAGAAGTTAATAAAAAATATGGTATTTTACAACATTATTGATATTGTTGTTTTTTTTATTGTTTTCAAAAATGCAGTCGCAAGATATTTAATGTTAATGTTAGCACTTTTTATATTTTATTTATTACTTATTAACACAAAAATTTAATATCCAAAAGCATGAAAAAATATTGAGATATAAAGTTTTCTACAAAGAACCACAAAGGTTTTTGCAAAATATTAATATTTTTAAGTTGTTTTAAAAAAGCAAATAAAATTCTCTTTTCTTTTAACATATGCCACTTATTAGAATAGAGCTAATAATCGCTTAAATACATCAGTACGCAATGATTCACGTCGATGTGAAAGATAGAAAATTTTTGTATATCTTTAGAAATTACATGACCTCAATATTACTTAATTTAGATATTAATATTTAAAACAGTGTCTTAAATTAACAATCAGTAATCAATAATATTGATACAATTATGATCTTTTATAAAGAAAAGACCTAACATGAATAGATTGCAACAATCTTTTCAATTGAAAATAAATTATAAAATTATTGAGTATTTTAACAAATATTTATGATGCGTAAAAAACATTTTATAAAAAATAGTTGCAAGAATTAATTAGATAGTTATAAATTGTTTATATGAGGATTAAATTTGTTATCCTTTTTTTCTGGTCATGATAGTATGGGCTTTGTGCAAAAAGTAATTTATTAATCTATCTCTTCAGCTTATGCTGTCTCGTCTCGTCTCCGGTATTTAATTTAGATGCTCTCAAGAGCTAGGTTATAAAAAGATTAAATATTATATATTTTTGTAGTTCTATAAGGACCTCGTCCATTAAGAAGCAACCTTATTTAGATTCTACTGCAATTTTATCTTTGAACATAGAAACATATAAAATGTGTTATAAAATTAGTAATCATTTTAAAATAAGTCATTTTTGTTATTATATTTATAAGTCTTTATTTTTTACCACCTTTTAGTTTAATTCCTAGATTAAAATAGAATTGCATAAATTAAAAAAAAATCTTCAAATTAATTATTAACAACATATTTCTCGCTAGGTTTTAACCTCAAAAACAAAAATAATACTTAAAAAAAAATTTCTGCTGCTAAAAAAGCTAAAAAATTTTAATTGAAATTAAAAAATAATTGATTAAATTTTTAACTTTAGAACGGGAAAAGTTTTAAAAAGAGCAACTTAAATTGTTTCATGTTAGTAATTTTCATGTGATCGAGATAGGCTATATAATTTATGTAAGTCAAGTAATACATGGAGTTTTGCGAGATGAGGTTTCTGAAATGCTGATTTTTTGAGAAATTTGTCAGGCATGAAGAGCTATGATTACAAGATCTGTTATAAGACTCATTATTTCTAGACTTCTAAGAGAATGATATATTGCCAATCTAGTAGATTTTAGATATTAAAAAGAAGCAAATGATGGGTATGTGTAGATGCATGTCGTCATAGGCTCATTTTCTAAGTTTATATAAATAATTCCTTTGGATGTAAAGGCCGCGTCATCTGTAGTTCCTATAATAAGATCATTTTTTTGTCAAATGAGCCCCATTTTCTTTTACATACAGATGATAAAAGAGAATTTTAAATGATTTCATGTCTAATATGCTCTGTGCTTTTGATGTAAGACATGATATATGTAGTGCCAAATGTTTTTGGATCCAAGGACAAGTAGAAAGAGCCGATCAAATAATAAAATGGATAATTGATTCTATGCTAATAACAATAAATACCCCAAGTAAATGAATGTCGAGTAAAAGAAGATGCAACCTGTTCTTATAATAGACTTCGACACTCTACAGCCTCGACTACGTCGTTAAATTTAATGTCCGTTTTCGTATAAGGAAGTTGATAGCATACGATCAAATAATTTATACTTTCAACAATCAATGATTTAGAAATTGAACGTATAGAGGAAGAAGAAAATATTTAGTTTAGATATTATTAAATTTTTAAATTTAGATAATTTAATTCTAGAATTTATAAAATAGTAATAGCTAGAGAACATAACTGTTGGTAATTCTATGGAAAAATTGATTATGTAAGAAACGCAAGATTATCAACAAAAACAGCTGCAGGTCATACGATTGAAAGGAGTAGATGTAGAAGTAATCTTCCTCTCTATAAGTTGAATGATAGAGTTTAATTAGGCCAGATGTTGATAATAATGCACACACAAGAAGAGTGGTATTTCATTAACATTAAAATACTTTAGTCTATATTGTTGTGGAAATATTTCCATTTAATAAGGTAAAACTGGTTGTAAAATTTTACAATTTAATGATTATTGAAGAAATTGATATAAAAAATAAAGAAAATAGGAAACTACTTAAAAATTTAACAAAATACTTTTTTTGCTATTGATTTTTCAAAGTAACAATCTTTATAAAACCAAGTTTCCCGCTTTTAATATTATAAGTTTACGTTTCGATTTTGTGTTAATTTAGTAATGGTTAAGTTGTTAATAACATATAATTGGGAGTAATTATTTATATTTGATGCAATTTTTAATTTGTTGGTGTAAACACGTAACATTTTTTGTTTGTCGATAAATAACATAACGCATTAATTCCATTTTTGAATTTTTAAAATCCGAGAATTTTAATTTATTCAATTATTTAAATAATTAATAATTATTTTTTACATTTATTATAGTCATAAAATTAATACTGTTACAAAAAAATATTTAAAGTGTTGTGTGGCATTAGAACTATTACTACTATCTCCAATCAAAAATGTCTATTAAATAAAATTTCTAAGTAGTTAGAATTCTTATATTTAAATAAATTAGAAAAAAGGAATAGCCCCTAAAAATGTTTTTTTGCGTTTTATTGATTTATGCAGCGGACATTTACGATTCTAATATGAATCATTCAAATAACGAACTTTACAGTAGTTTATGTAACACTTATAGCGCAGCAGATAATACACAACAAAATAAAATATTTGAAAGTTTATCATGTAATGATAAAATGCAGATAGAAAATAATTTGGAGGTCGGACCTAAACAAAGGACTTCAAAACCCCGTTTAGATGGCTATCGTATATATGAACGGCATCCCAACATACTTACGAAATAGATAAATTTTTGTCAATACCGAGTAAAGATAATGAAGAGCTAATTCAAAACACAAAAAGTGCAAATTTTATTGATCAGAATTATCAAATGGAAATCGGCACAAATACAGCAGTTAAAAACATTTTTACCAATACTTCCCAGTACTTCAATAATGTTTTAAGCTCTATAGACCTTTCTTATACAAACATAATCGAAGAAAAGATATCTATGATAAATCAAAATAATTTTTCTACACAAATCAACATGCTTTCTGATTTAAGTTCGCCTAAGAAAGTAAAGAAT